>NC_141760.1:90543986-90843986 GCF_982258835.1 Parasteatoda tepidariorum | reverse complement strand
CAACTTTGTATTTAAGTTTTTTTTAAAAAAGTTTCAGCGTTTATATACTGAACTTTAATAATCAGTAATACTTTAATACGACATTCCATAAAAATATAAATTTAAAAATAATTATGTTTGATTAAATTGCATTTAATGATTATTATGATATAATGATTAAAATATTAATATGTAAATTCTTTTAAATATGTTTCATTCTGTTTGAAAAACTTTCCATTCATTTAATTTTATATATAAAAAAGAAACTGTGTGCTTTTTTTCCCATTAATTTTTATTAAAATCCTTAATTTGCTTCTAACTTTAATTTAATTTTCGTTCTAACATTTTATTATAACTTTAACTACATTAGATAAAAAATATTTTTTATAATGATCAACATATATTTTTAATTAACGGAAGGAAATCATAGCATATGCAAGGAATTTAATATTGCTTTTCATTCTTTTTCTGTAACTCGTTATGAAACAAATTATTGTATATAACTTTTATATATATTATACTATATATAAATATATATAAAATATATAATAATATATATAAAATATTTAATATATATTATATATTTAATATATATTATATTAAATATATATATTATTAGTTACGTAACTTTATATAAATGTATTGCTTTAAAATGAATTTTAGAGCTATATAGATATTTTAAACAATTAAAAAACTTAAAGTAAAAAGAAGTTTTTTTTGTAATTTAAATTTTAATTGCAGTTTTAGGAAGTTATTGCATGAGGCGAAATTAATTCTTAGAATCTAGATCAATTAATAACATAATAAACTAATAAACTAAATACATTAAAAAAAAGCAACTTGAAAATTTTAATCGTTCTCTTAAATAAATAAAAAAAAATATATGGTTCGTTTAAAATTAGTATAAAAGTAAAGTATCCAAATTCAAATAAATAACAATAATAATAAAATCGTAAACTTGAACAACACTGAATAAAAAACTCTATGTAAATATGTTTAATACTACACAAAAAATTTTAAGAACTGGGATTATTTTAAATTTAAAAACAAATACTATCATAATAATTTACTGATTTTCAAAAAGTTAATTTAATATTTAATAAGAAAATACACAAAAAAATATTATAAAAAGAAACAAAAAACAGAAATATTTATATTTTATTTTCTCGAAATAAATTATTTAATGAAAATTTATTGCAGAAAATTAAAATTATTCCTTATTATGTCCAACACTGTACATTTTCATTTTGAAAATAGAATATGCAAAACAAACGAAGAAAATATGGGAAATTCAGATATCAAATAGGGAATTAATTATTAAAAATATAAAAAGACAATTGTAATCTTTAATAAATACATGTAGCAAATGTTGATCAAAACTAATTTGCATACACTCTAAAAAATACTCGTTTGTTCTGACGCCAAAACGGATTTTCAGCATTTTTTGCATTAATTACAAACGAATTAAAACCGTAAGTTGAATTGCAAATTTTTGTCAGTTTTATGTAATATAACCTTACCTTACCGGCAATAATTTCATGTTTATTTTCTATACTTTCCCTAACTTTTTAGCTATTACTTTACAGTTTTGAACGTCGTAAAAACAAAACTGCGATTCAACTTTATTGCCAAATTGATAACATATTTAGACGAATCTATCTCAGCCATAATTTCTTCATAATAAAACTCTTGAGAAACAGTGACTCAGAGGACCGAGTGCACGCCTTCCAAAGAAATATCCCAGGTTCGAATCCCAGCCACAACTGATCGAAACAAATTCTGTCGACATAAAAATTTCCCATCCGGTGCGAATACAGATTTACTTATTAACTTTCACAGAGAAAAATTATTCTCAAATGGTAAGAGTCTATTATGACAACAGGTTTATTTTTGCTGTATAAAATTAGTTTTGTTACGGTAAAAAGCCAGTCTGATTACAGATTTACTTCAGAATTTTTTAAGGAAACGCTTTATTATTGAATCATAATAGTCTTTTGATTACTACGGATACGAATTTAACGTTGAGACAACGATTTTTTGTAATATTTTACAGAATCAATTATTATTATTTTTTTTTAAATTTATTCATATTCATAAAACATTATTTTATTTTAACCAAACTTTAACATACTTTCAGATAACTAAGTTGTCAGCTCCTCATTTCAATGATCCCCTGAAAGCAACATTGTCTCTCTACTAGTATTAGATGTTCTCTTCTCTAAGAGGTTAAAGGATTTAACAAGGTTACAAAGGTTACTCAGAGGAAGACCTCATCTTTCCCTTGACATCAGAAGGTTGCGTGTGTTGAAGGATAGAATAGAATCTTAAGCATAATAAATCTTATGAAATATTTGTGTACTATAATATGATCGATTAGGATTTCTTTGCAAAGTTTCCTACATTTTTAAAACTGCATAGCAAAGTTTTCCTTACTTTTTGTACTAAAAAAGACGTAATCAAAATTAAATGTTTTCAATTATAATTACAGTCCCATTTCATGAGATAATATCATGATCATTTCAATAAATTCCTAGAGAGTTAGAAATTTCTTGGAAACAAATGGGTAAATAACAATTGATTTTATTGTTATTTCAAACAAAACAGTAGGATAACCTTTAATAAGATGGTATAGAATCTGTTTAACGTGTGAGAAACCTTTTATTAACTGTTTTCACCTAACAATCAGAGTTTTAGCGCACCAACTTCTCCAACCTAATAAAGCCAATAAGTTCCTTGCAGTAGAGTACATATTATAGCCGAATGGGCAAATCCGTTATTCTCATGACAGACAGAACGGGGGTTCGAGTCTAGCATTGATAACATAACATTTTCTCCATTACCTTCAACAGATGAAGACATTTTTAATGGCCGTTAACGAACTCCAATACCCTATTTCCTAACAAAAAGCCTAACCCCAATTCCCCAGTAAAATTTCTTTTTTATGGTTTTGAAACCATGCCAGCTGTAAGTGGTTAAAGAATCGTATAGTTTTGCATTCATGGCTTCCTGTAAACGGTTTTAAAACCATGAAGGTATAAAATGTTCTTTATTTAAAACTTACCGAATTGTTAGAGAACTGAGGCCGATTATTTTAAGCAATTTTAGAATTAAAATTTTAACAACGCATATTTTATGGATATTTTATTGGGGAACTGATAATGATTTAATTAAAAATACACAAATTTTTACGGCTGATTATTGTTTTTAAAATTGTAGTGAAGATAGTATATATTAAAATCTTTTATTCAAACAAATGCTCTGGCAAAATTTTACTTTTAATTTCATTTACTTATAAACGGGTTTCAAGTCATTTGGCATTTTTTTTTGGTTCAAATTGAATAGCTAATTTCCAAATTCTTTTTTCAATTCCTTTCCTTTGAATTGTCGTTATATTAATAGTTTTATTTAGCTTGAATACTATGTTATTCCCACAAATCTTTCATATGTTTTACGTGTTAATTTTATTAATTAAATAAGGTCGCGGATGTTACAACTTAATTAAAATAAACTAATTAAGTTTATTTGAAAGTGTACTACTCACACATTTAAATATTAAGCAAAACAAAAGTTTTACACAGAAGCAATTATTAGTTTATTAACAGGAATAAAATATTCGAAAAGTATTAACGCAATAACGTAAAGTTATCCCAAAAGGAAACACTTATTTTTTAACTCTAAACTTCTAAATTAAGAAGTGATATTAAAATTGATTTTTTAAGTAAAAGATGTGTATTATTTCTTCATCAGAACAAAAAAAATTGTCATATTGAGTTTTTAAAATAAAAGCACACACTTATTTGTGTGTAGCTTTCTCATATTTATCTTACACAAATTTAAGTTGATATTAAGTTGATCTGATTTTGCTACTCGCTTTATAGTCCCTTTTCAATGTTTTTTCTTTTTATTTTATTTTATTTTCTGATTTTACATGTTATTTTCACTTATTTTTACTTTTAGTGATCTATTTTATTTGTTGTTATCTTCATAAAAAATTTTTTTGAGTGCTCCTCACACTATTGTATTAATATATTTTGCTTTGGCTTTATTGATACAATATCAGAAAGCACTCTGTTTTGCGGATATAATCGTGCGGGCTGAAGATTAGATTATATCTTTTTTTTTCGGTTTTTTAAATAAAATTTCATCTTTTTATATATATATATATATATATATATATATATATATATATATATATATATATATATGTATATATATATATAAGTTCAAAATGAAGAATAAAACAAAGAAAAATTATAGACATATGAAAAAAAGGGGGTGGGAAATAATAAGTAAAAAAACAACAAACAAAATTTTATTTAAAAAAAAAAAAAAAAAAAAAAGTGAAATGATAATTAAAAAACCGGAAAAAAAGCCGGAAAAAAAAATATAATCTTTTCTTCAGCCCACACGATTATATCCGCAAAACAGAGTGCTTTCTGATATTGTATCAATAAAGCCAAAGCAAAATATATTAATACAATAGTGTGAGGAGCACTCAAAAAAATTTTTTTTATAAAATAACTACATAAAAATAGATCATAAAAAGTAAATATAACATGTAAAAACAGATAATAAAATAAAATAAAAAGAAAAAATAAAATAAAAAACATTAAAAAGGGGGGACTATAAAGCGAGTAGCAAAATCATAACAACTTACATGGACAGTTATTTTTCAAGAATGATTTAAAAATGTTTTCGCAGAAAGATTGCCAGATTACAAAATATGAAAACAAAAGCGCAAATTGAGTGTAACAAAAGGGTTCTAAAGTATCGTTCTTACTGCACTGCTGAAGTGATTTGTTATTCTGAGTTTTGATTTGTTAGTTACCAAGGATGGGCCCGAAATGGATGTGCATAAGGTAATATTATACTGGATAATTTTAAAGATTGATCATAAATAGTTTTAGAAGATAGATGTTTATTTAAGAAAAAATATAAAATAGAAAAGAGAAACATAAATTGCCTGCTTTGCAAATAATTTTAGCCGCGGATTTGCACGATATGGATTAGTACATAGAAAAATTATTTAAATTATCAAAGAAAAAATTTTAATAGATAATTTTTAACACGGATTTGCCCGAAATGGATTTGCACATGGAAAAATTAACAAAGAAAAAATTTTTTAGCAGATAATTTTAACCACGGATTTGCCCGAAATGGATTTGCACATGGAATTGTATAAATTAATAAAGAAATTTTTAGCAAACAATTTATCCACGGATTTGCCCGAAATGGATTTGCACATGGAAAAACTGTATAGATTAACAAGGGAAATTATTTAGCAAAGGAATTTTTAGTAAATAATTCTAACCACGGATTTGCCCGAAATGGATTTGCACATGGAAAGATTAACAAAGAAACTATCATTACTATCATTTCACTTTTTTTTTTTTTTTTTTTTTTTTTTTTTAAATAAAATTTTGTTTGTTGTTTTTTTACTTATTATTTCCCACCCCCTTTTTTTCATATGTCTATAATTTTTCTTTGTTTTATTCTTCATTTTGAACTTATCTAATGAGTGCTGTTTACTTGCAGCTTAAGCGCAATAAATGTTACTTATTGTTTTTCTTAACTTTCTTAGTGTTTTCTTGTATTTATTTATTTATTATATATATATATATATATATATATATATATATATATATATATATATATATATATATATATATATATATATATATATATATATATATATATATATATATATATATATATATATATATATATACAAATTAACATGAAAAACATGAATAAAATAAAAATAAAAAACTAAATGGTAGAGAAACAAGAATGGTAAAGGCAAATAGTCGTTGTCAAGACACATCTAATTGCCATAAATAATGCGATATTTCTGAATAAAGAATAATTATCCTAAGATAAAAATTATTCTTTATATGTGTCGATATCGCAAAAACCTAATGTTGTAAAAAATCATGAAATAAAAGAAAAATGTAAAAGGAAATCAAACTTACCGGCGTGAATTAAAACGCGGTTTAGGTTTAAAAGTACAATAATAAAACAGTTAACAAAAATCGCGAAGATGTAAAATATTGCTTATAGCTTGAATCGAATATAATAAAATTAAAAAAACATTTGATCGAAGAAGAAGAAACAAAATGTTTAGGTAAAATATTAGTGCTGCCATCTATGAGAAACAATTAGTAAAAAGGTAATAAAATTGAAATAATAATAAAAATGTTTAACGGATTGAATAAATTAGCAGTCTTAAAAAAAAAAAAATCATTAACAGGGAAATTAATTTAAAAGTCAGTCTGTCAGGATAGAAAGCCGTTTATAGACTTATCCTTCATTCAAAAAATCTAACATAATTTTACAGAATACACATATCCATCTTTCATAGGGTGACTTATTTAAAAATCAGAGCCTGCATACAGGAATAGAAAACCGTTTATAGGTTTTATTCTTCATTCATACAACCTTACATAATTTTAAAGTATACACGTATCACCTGCATTCATTTGGGGTGGTTCTTTACGAACCAGAGCCCATTCCACTTATACAAATATAAAAATAATTAAATAAATAAATAAATAAATAAACTGTTTATTATACTGGACAATTAAAATTAAATTAATTTTAAGAGGCTACAAATATTAAAAAGTAACTAAAAAATATTTAACTAATCCAGTATAAAAGGTCTAATATATATATATATATATATATATATATATATATATATATATAAACTGTTGTTTGTTATTTTTTTACTTATTATTTCCCCCCCCTTTTTTTTCTTTTTCATATGTCAATTATTTTTCTTTGTTTCATTCTTGTATTTATTTATTTATTATATATATATATATATATATATATATATATATATATATATATATATATATATATATATATATATATATATATATATATATATATATATATATATATATATATATATATATATATATATATATATAGCTGTTTTTTTCTCTCCTCATTCTTGTTTACTGATTCTTACGAGTAGGCGTAATGCTTCTGAGCGTTCGAAAAGCAACGTTCTTTTTCTACTTCGATAATTTTTGATTCTAACGAAATTTTATCTCTATGAAGGATACCTATATTTTTCAACTCAAAAAACAAAGTAAACGCTATTTTAATATCCAATTTTAAATGGTGTTTTTTATAATTCATTTTAAAGTAATTAATTCGCTCATAACGTCAAAATTTACGAAGCAGAATTTTAATTATAATTTTCTTTGTTATCGACTATTAAAGCTAGTTATCAATGAAATTGATACTTTTGTAACCGCAAGCCGCATTATAAGAAAAAATAGATGGAAATGCTTTGAGGAAATGACGATAAAAATGATTTTTTAATTTTACATGTAAAGTATCAAATTTCTTTTTCAATTTCTATATATTTGTTTCAAGAAGTTAAAGACAATTACAAAGATAATAAAAATTATAAAAAAGCTTTAAATATGGAATTTTAAATTTTCATTTTCTTAAAATAAAGAAAACGGTTATTTTTCTCTAAGTGTTATATTTAGACTTATTCTTCAGTTATTTTAGCAATAAGTTTAATAAAAATTATCTTAACGAGTATTACGTATTTTGAAGGAAATATCTGGACCAGACTTCTTTAACTCCGAATTTTCATCGAAACGTTGACTACGGTAAAAAATAAGCACCCACATATAAAAGACATTTTTGCAAATATGTAGTCTAAAATTCTAAAGTTTCGCACATGTACTCAACGCATTTAAAGTAATATACCGACACATTACTTGAATAATAAAATCAATATTTAATAACTATAACTATTGCAAATATACTTAAGAGAAAATGTAGATTTGAACAGGTATCGTAACAACTAATTAAAATTTAGCGACATTTAAATACAAGATTAATAATCTGTTCCTTGTTTTTTGTTATCGTTTGCTTGAATACATTCCTAAAAATAAAACTAGGTAATCAGTAATTAATGATCCGTGGTGGTTCAGGGCATAGAACACTCGCCTTCGAATAAGATGAACCCGATTCGAATCCCAGCTGTCACTGGTCGATTCAAATTCCGCACTAGGCTTGCACTGACCACAGTGCTGACGTAAAATAAGAAGTTTTCATGGTTTTCCTCCCCATGTAACCAAATCCGGTTTAGTTTCATAAAAATGTGTTCCACGAATACAAATCTTCCCAGTACTTGGGACAGGAATTCCCTTGTCTTCTAGAGGTGGTTCAAAATTACAAGGCTACAGATATGATCATTGTGATGCCATAATTGGCATTACATATTTATTTTCTATCCTTTTAAAATATCTTTCATTACTTAAGCTGATTTTTTTTTATTAATAGAATTACATTTAAAAATAAGCCGGCCAGGTGGCCGAGCGGTTAGCGTGCCTGACTGCGAAGCCATAGGCTGCGGGTTCGAATCCCGCTCTGGGCATGGATGTTTCTCTCTCTCTTTGTGCTGTCCTTTGTTGTGTGTGTGTATGATGTGTGAATGTGGCCCACCCTATAAACGGGTTTGTGGTAGTGTGGCGTGGGCAATGTTGCTCGCCTCCGTGACTTTGGTTCACAGTTGCCCACTGGGTAACGCGAAATGAGCAACAATTCTGGCATAGTATAGGCAAAGATTCAAATTCAGTGCCTGCCATTGGGAAAAAAAAAAAACATTTAAAAATAAATCACAAACTTAATCTTTTTAAACGAACATAAAATATTTATTTCTTCTCTTATAGATCAATGTAACGGATACTTTTTATTTCATTACTATGCAGACTTATTAATTCACTGTCGCCTCTAATCGAAAACAAAAATCTATTTATAACTTTTTATTTCTAATTTCTAACCGCGAAAATGTTTCAGTTGCATGGCTGTAATAATTCTCATAAATTTGTTGGCGACTCGTGATCGCCAAGGTATTATTTTAGCCCCAATATTGAT
Organism: Parasteatoda tepidariorum; assembly: GCF_982258835.1. Classification (NCBI taxonomy): domain Eukaryota; kingdom Metazoa; phylum Arthropoda; class Arachnida; order Araneae; family Theridiidae; genus Parasteatoda; species Parasteatoda tepidariorum. Next base: position 90,835,100 of record NC_141760.1, on the reverse strand, counting down.
ATGCTGGTTGGCTTTGTTTTGGCTATGTTATTATTTTTTAAATCGCCAATTTTGGATCTCCTGCCCGTGCTTCTGTGTCCGTTGGGAACAAATTACTTACTTTTTAATTTGGCTTTTGATTAGGCAGGTTGTGGGGGATTTATCTCCCATGGCCTGCCCTTATTAATATTATTATGCAAAATTGATTCAACTGAAATTCTTATGGATTATATTTATATTTGGTACCTCGAGCACTGCAAATATATAAAATAAAAGCTTTTTATTAATTCTGATCCAGTTCAAGTATTATTTTCATCACCCTCCTGATTTCAGCATCAATCTTCAATTTGTCAATATTCTTCAACTAGTCCACTATACCTATACACCCTCCTACAACACCTGAATATCCAACACCATCTCAACATAAGTGGCACACTGAATACGTCTTCATCATAAAATAAGAAATCCCTTAAAGGGATGAAATCAGAAAAATACTCTCTATTGAGAGATCATGCAGCCAGAATACATTTTCTGACCGTTAGAAATTGAGACTGGGGAGGCCCCCAAAGGTGTCCCAGCCTCACCAATTTTGAAATTAAAAGTGAATATATTTATTCTCAACGGACACAGAAGCACGGACAGGGGATCCAAAATTGGCGATTTAATAAATAATAACATAGCCAAAACAAAGCCAACCAGCATATCAATATTGGGGCTAAAATAATACTTTGGCGATCACGAGTCGCCAACAAATTTATGAGAATTATTACAACCATGCAACTGAAACATTTTTGCGGTTAGAAATTAGAAATAAAAAGTTATAAATAGATTTTTGTTTTCGATTAGAGGCGACAGTGAATTAATAAGTCTGCATAGTAATGAAATAAAAAGTATCCGTTACATTGATCTATAAGAGAAGGAATAATTATTTTATGTTCGTTTAAAAAGATTAAGTTTGTGATTTATTTTTAAATGTAATTCTATTAATAAAAAAATCAGCTTAAGTAATGAAAGATATTTTAAAAGAATAGAAAATAAATATGTAATGCCAATTATGGCATCACTATCATTGGTAGTCGTAAACCCAAAATTTGGTGGGCTGTTCAATGACGCTTATAAAAATATAAAATAAAATCAGTAATTTACGAAGAGAAAATTTTCTGTTATTACTTTAAATTATATAGAATTTAATAATGCTGTTTTCTATAAACATTCGTGTCTAGTGAAATCTCTTCCTTTTGGTAAAATTTTAATTGGATCATAAAATATATTATAATGAATCATTATTTAATGATTTACTTTCAGGTAGACGGATATTTAGAAGAAACACATCAGACATCTTTAATAACGAATATCATTAAATTATATTAATGCAATATTTATTGTTTAATGCGGTGTATAAAATTTGCATCTTTTTATAGAGACTGATAATTTTACATTTATAATTATTTTATAATACTTTTTTCATGAATGATGTTAACTATTTCTTGTTGAAGTAGAATTTAAAATAAATGAATACAACAATAAGCAAAACTACGCAATTTTAATTTTTAAAAAATTACGAGAAAATAATTAAATTAATAAGGATTACCCGTTAAAAAATTTTCATTCGCTTCAAAAATACTTGATATAAATTTTTAATAGCTTCAAAAATATATATAAATGGTAAATATCAGTCGACATGTTTCAAGCACGCAAAAACTGTCGCCCATTTTTAAAATTTGTCAGACGTTAATGAAAAGAACTAAAAGTGATTTGATATATAAAACTAAATGTTGCCAACAAAAAATGGAAAAATTATACATGAGATACAAAACTAGAAAAACCGCAGTAGCCGAAAGAGAAAAAAGAGGAACAATACCACAAGAAAAATGACAGAGAGGGGCAAATCAGGGTAAAATGCGTTTCCACGCGCTATGAACAGGTATAGAGGAAACAATGGGATAAACATTCATATGAATAAAACAATGTTCCAGGACATTCAGATGAGCTTATATGACTAGAGTGAAAATAATTTTGGCATTGTCGAAACTGAATTTATGCCCAAGATTAAGAAGACGAGCTGCAATTGATTATTTTCAAAATTCCAACAATTGAGTAAGTCTCCTCCCTGTCTGGCAGGACTCGAAAATGGGTGTTTGTTTTAAAACGCTTGAAATAAGCAGACTGTTTTTTTCCCATTTCTAAGCGAAAAAAGTTTATTTATCAGGTAAAGTCTTACAGATTCAGTTTCTTGGGATTATTTATTTAATAAAAATAATTGTTGAAATAATTGGAAGTGAAAAGATTACTATCATACAATATTTTATGTATTTTAGGGTATTATGAGAGCAGGCGAATAAATATAATAGTAGTTTATAATCAATTTCTTTGCTTCTACTATATAACAATAAGATATTCATTTTAATTTTATTGTTAAATAATATTTTTTATACATTATCAATTTCGTCGATCTAAACAATTTGCACCTTGGGGGCAAAATAAATAATGAATAATGATAAATTTGAGAAGTTTTGAGTTACAAAAGAAGCCGAGCATTTAGGTGCTTAGAAAGCTTTTATTTTCTCATTTATAAAAGAATCCATTTCGCATTTTTCGCACCATCAATTTTGAAAGAGTTATAAACTTAGTTTGCATTCAAACTTTCATACTCTTGAGTGGTCATAAATTTAAAACTGATTTCAAACTTTTATTATTCTTATAATAAAGAGAAGCATCTTCATTTTATTGCCCTCTTTCTGCTTTAAAGCTTTAAAAGAAATGAATTAATTGATAAAAAAAGAACTATTGCTATTTGAAATGAAACCTCTAAGTAATTACAATATACGAGGGTTGCTATTTATATTTCTGGCCTAATAATGAAAAAACATATAAGTAGGATCGAAATTGGTTTTATTGATTTTCAAAGTATTCTCCATGATGATCAATACACTTTTGCTTGCGTTTGAAACAATTTTCAAATCACTTTTTTCAGTCCGATTGTGGTAACACCAAAACATGCGTTTTGAATGCATCAACCGCTTCTTCGGGGGTCGAAAATCGTTGTCCACGTAATTTATTTTTGATTTGAGGGAATAAGAAGAAGTCATTGGGAGCCAAATCAGGGCTGTACGGCGGATGACCCATTAGTTCGATATTTCACTCCGTCAGAAATGCCTTTGTTTGAGTCGATGTGTGAGAGCTTGCATTGTCATGATGAAGAATGATTCGCCTGTTCTTCTGCTTTTTTCGAATTTCTCCGATGACTTCTGGCAAACAAATGGTCGTTTACCATTCAGAATTGACCGTCCTGCGTTTCTCTAACGCCACTGTTGCCACATGACCGTTAATGCCGAAGAAACAGGCAATCATTTGTTTCGATGTGCTTCTTCCTCGAACAACTTTTGTTGGTTTTGCCTCGTCTTGGAAGACCCATACAGTTGATTGCTGTTTTGTTTCCGGCTCATATGCATAGACCCATGATTCGTCACCTGTGTAGATGTTATACACAGCCTTTGATGTACCTTGAACCTATCTTTCCAACATTTCCTTGCACCAATCGACACGAACCTTTTTTTGAGCGTTTGTCAGATTATGCGGGATCCAACGCGAACAAATTTTTTTTATGCTCAAATGTTCATGCAATATTTTATTGATGCTAGTCATACTAATGTCCAAAGACGCCTCTATCTCACGGTATGTCACATGACGATATTGCTTTATCAGTTCACGCACAGCATCGATCTTTTCTGGCACAACAACGGATTTTGGACGACCTGCACGAGATTCGTCCTGGATCGAACACCGACCACGATTAAATTCGTTATACTAATTTTTTACAGTGCTGTAGGATGGCGCTTTATCGCTGAATAAAGAATTAAGTTCATCGAAGCACTCTTGTCTTGACAATCCACGTCGATAGTTATGAAAAATAATGGCACGAAAATGTTTACGATTCAATTCCATTTTTTGAAAGAGAAGAACTTTTCAATTTACTGTCAATAACACAAATGAAGCTATAATGGTAAATCATCTGCTGAATTTATGTTTAAAAATATCAAACTTTCGATTAAAATCGTCTGCGGTCGCCTAGCAACACTTACTGTTGCCAAGGCCAGAAATATAAAAAGCAACCCTCGTATATACATATGTATATATATATATATATATATATATATATATATATATATATATATGTGTATATATATATATATATATATATATATATATATATATATATATATATATATATATATATATATATATATATATATATATATATATATATATATATATATATATATATATATATATATATATATATATATATATATATATATATATATATATATATATATATATATATATATATATACACGTTGCGTCTGGATATATTACTAATTGATTAGCTTGGTATGATTTTTATCGAATATTTTTTTCAACTCCTCAATAACTTTAAATATTTTATTCATAGTTTTGTTTGTTCTCCATTTTAGGATTTAAACTAATTTATTACTCGAACAGGTGACCCTTGACCCCTTTCGAAAAATCGTGTTTACCTGCTCTTAAGTATATGTATTCCTACTTAAATTTTTGATATATTAGTGTATAATCTTCACCTGCCATGTTTGTGTTTTTTGCTTATTTATCTTTCTCGGAGAATTGGTTTGTGGTATTTTACCGCCATCCGCAGAATCGGTTTCTACACTGAAGACATGGTAATGTGCCCCCAACCCGATGACGCTGCCATGTGGATCAGTGCCTCCAATTCAATATCCCTTTTGTGCTCTTTCTTTTGTGACGTTTGAGATGTTTGGATTATTCATGCTATTTGTTTTATTGGATTTATGCCGAGTAATATATAAATATATATTGAGCTTTCAGAATTAACCAATGACAATGAGCATATTTTTCCAAATAATTCGATAAAAATATGTTAATTTTTACGTGAACAAGAAATTTTAGGATCAGAAAATAATACATTTTTAGACCGTCGTATATAGCTACAAAAGAAGGAATACAAATTAAAAGTACACGCAATTTTCTAATGAAAATGGTTTTAGCTATCTGTTTTTGCTAATACCAAATTCAGATTAAGAGAGATAAAAAAGGTGTTTTAATTTAAGTTAAATGAAATATGTAAGATTTAAAGCCTTATATAAGTTTTTAAGTTACTTTAAAAACTATAAACTTCAAATTCAATAAGTTTAAAATATTCAAAAAAGGATAAAATATTTGTCATAAAATTTTTCATATTTATATTATGAACAATAGTCCAAAATAACTACATAAATATATGTAAAAAATATTAAAAATCCAAACATTTCCTTAAATAGCTTAAAGTATAAAAAATTAACTCAAGTTTTAATGAAACTAAACGCACACACTATCGTTTATACAATTCTAAAATATCAACATGATTAACCCAGGTTCCATCACCCTGTTTAGTTGAACTCCTCTGCCCCTATCTCCACTGGCCTCTAAAGCATCGTCTCCCTACCATCCCGAGATCTAAAGCTATGCTCTTCAGCATCCCTTGTACTCTCACGTGCTTTCCCGTCGAGGGGTTTGATTGGATTTCGGGTTTCGTAGAATAGAAAAGAGGATTTAGATGGAATCATCTCTCAAGGAAAAGTCTCAAAAGGTTTTCCTGCACTGCTTCACCTGTATTTGAGAGATTAATGTTGGAAATGACGCATTATTCCCAAAGTAATGAATTTCTCAAAACTATTTGAAATGTTAATTAAATTTTATGCATTAATTGTGGTGACAAATTTGGAGCTACTCAAGATTGTGCATTGTTTGAATGCCATAGTGATTTTAGTAGAAGGCTATAACTTTTGCTATATATCAAAAGCACGACAGTTTTCCTTAAATTAAGCATGGAAATATGTTTTAAAGTCACAATGTAAGTGCATGTAAATGTTAATTATTCATCTTATTTAGTAAATGTACAATGCGTTTTAAAATAATATTTTCTGTGTTTAAAATAAATTAATAGCGCAAACTTGGTTCAGCATTCATACAATTTATTTTAGGTATTCTTACAGCACTCAAAACAATAAAATTTGTGTTTATAATAAAATTTAAATGAATGATTAAAACTTCTTAAATGATTTTAAATCTGATGTTATATTATATTATAAAATTATAATATATATATATATATATATATATATATATATATATATATATATATATATATATATATATATATATATATATATATATATATATATATATATATATATATATATATATATATATATATATATATATATATATATATATATATATATATATATATATATATGTTTGTGTGTGTGTCGCAAAATCTTTCATAAGAAACTAGACATTTTTTAATAATACTCTTAATCTGGTTACAGTAAAAATAACACAACACGTTGCCCCCGTATCTACTTACATATTAAAAATTCAGTACATGTACCTGAAAATCATTATTTCAATACATAGAACTCATTAACGATGCGTCTAAACTTAAGCATGAACTGTCAAATGACGTATTAAATTTCTTCTTCATAAGGCTTGGATGGCATCAAGTTAATACTTTGAGTTCACCAGTTTCTTAAAAACTTTCCAGAAGTAATTAGGAGTTTCATATTTAGGAAAAATACTTTAGAAAAACGATTAAACGTGATTTTGCAGCTAAAGTTGAAAATAAAAATACCTAAGGATATTTGAATAATAATAATAATTCCTGAGTTTAACATAATAAAACGTTGTAAATTGTTTTTGGATTTAGAAATTTATTAAAATTTAGGAGTTTACAAGAATTTATGCTTATTGATAAATTCTGCTTACGTAGTATACATTAAAATAAATTAATAATTTTTAAAATAATTTTTAATGATTTCAGGAACAAAAAGTTTGTTTTCTCTAAGTGATAGAGGGTATAAATCTGATGTCAAAATTGGTATTTCAACTTTTTAAATTTCTTAATTACCTTATAAATAAATCATTCCCGCAACGACCCTTTGTTGGCAGGGTTTTAGTCTCAACAATCTCATGAACAGTATTAAAATGATGGTAATGTGGACAGCAAAATGCACTAGCCACCTTTATTTCCCATCTAAGCTGGTACAAATAAATCTGAAACTAGGTGGACCATCACCGATGTTTGAACCTAATTGCTTCAAAATGTCAAGTATCTTAACAATTGAGTCATAACTGTTTACCGTAAGCTGAGTCATGAAGCAAATTAAAATACCAAAGCAATTTATCAATGCTACTTATTTTAATTAATTAATTAATTTATTTATTTATTTCTGCTTTTGAATTTGTAAATAATAGAGTCGATTCATATAGCTAAGAGTTTCACTTATCAATGTTTATTCGTTGTATGAAGTTGCTAAGAAGGTAATGTGATTTTGAAAACCATTTTGAAGGATCACGGAATAATTCTATTGTGATGAACAGAGAATTTTCATCCAACGGGCAGTATTAAATTATTAGCAATTGTTTAATAACATAGATAAATGATATCACATTTGTGAATAAAAAAGTCATATAAAGGTTTTTCTTGATTGATAAACTTTTTACTCCTAATACTTAGCGTATATATTATGTCTTATTACAAGTAAATCCAACTCACAGCTCTGGAGAGCTTATTCCAAAAGTATTTCATTTTTTTTTAAAATTTTATAACCGGAATTAAACAGCCAACTCAATTCTGACTTTACGACTATCAATATTCCACTCCGTAGTTATGTAAGTTTAAACCCAATCCAGAAGATAGGGGAACTAATAGATCCACCAGTGGGGTAAACTAACTAAATCCAACTCATAGCTCAGGAGAGATTTTTCTAAAAGTATTTTAATTTTTTTTAATTTTATAACCAGAATTGAACAGACAACTCAATTCTAAATTTACGACTATCAATGTTCCACTCCGTAGCTACGTAATTTTAAACCCAATCCAGAAGACAGGGTAACTCCTAGATCCACCATTGGATCAAACTAACTAAATCCAACTCATAGCTGAGGGACGCATTTTCTAAAAGTATTTTAATTTTTTTTAATTTTATAACCAGAATTGAACAGACAACTCAATTCTAAATTTACGACTATCAATGTTCCACTCCGTAGCTACGTAATTTTAAACCCAATCCAGAAGACAGGGTAACTCCTAGATCCACCATTGGATCAAACTAACTAAATCCAACTCATAGCTGAGGGACGCATTTTCTAAAAGTATTTTAAATTTTTTTTATTTTATGACCGGAATTGAGTAGCCAACTCAATTCTGAATTTACGACTCTCAATATTCTACTCCGTAGCTACGTAATTTTAAATCCAATCCAGAAGACAGGGTAACTCCTAGATCCACCATTGGGTCAAACTAACTAAATCCAACTCATAGCTCAGGGACGCATTTTCTAAAAGTATTTTAAATTTTTTTTATTTTATGACCGGAATGGAACAGCCAACTCAATTCTGAATTTACGACTATCACAGTTCTATTCCGTAGTTATGTAATTTTCAACACAGTCCAGAAGAGAGAGGAACTCCTAGATCCACCATTGGGGCAAACTAGCTAAATGCAACTCATGGCTCAGGAGAGCATATTCTAAAAGTATTTTACATTTTTTATATTTCATAACCGGCATTGAACAGCCAACTCAATTCTGAATTTACGACTATCACAGTTCTATTCCGTAGTTATGTAATTTTCAACACAGTCCAGAAGAGAGAGGAACTCCTAGATCCATCATTGGGGCAAACTAGCTAAATGCAACTCATGGCTCAGGAGAGCATATTCTAAAAGTATTTTACATTTTTTATATTTCATAACCGACATTGAACAGCCAACTTAATTCTGAATTTACGACTATCACAGTTCTATTCCATAGTTATGTAATTTTCAACACAGTCCAGAAGAGAGAGGAACTCCTAGATCCACCATTGGGGCAAACTAGCTAAATGCAACTCATGGCTCAGGAGAGCATATTCTAAAAGTATTTTACATTTTTTATATTTCATAACCGGCATTGAACAGCCAACTCAATTCTGAATTTACGACTATCACAGTTCTATTCCGTAGTTATGTAAATTTCAACACAGTCCAGAAGAGAGAGGAACTCCTAGATCCATCATTGGGGCAAACTAGCTAAATGCAACTCATGGCTCAGGAGAGCATATTCTAAAAGTATTTTACATTTTTTATATTTCATAACCGGCATTGAACAGCCAACTTAATTCTGAATTTACGACTATCACAGTTCTATTCCATAGTTATGTAATTTTCAACACAGTCCAGAAGAGAGAGGAACTCCTAGATCCACCATTGGGGCAAACTAGCTAAATGCAACTCATGGCTCAGGAGAGCATATTCTAAAAGTATTTTACATTTTTTATATTTCATAACCGGCATTGAACAGCCAACTTAATTCTGAATTTACGACTATCACAGTTCTATTCCATAGTTATGTAATTTTCAACACAGTCCAGAAGAGAGAGGAACTCCTAGATCCACCATTGGGGCAAACTAGCTAAATCCAACTCATGGCTCAGGAGAGCATATTCCAAAAGTATTTTACATTTTTTATATTTCATAACCGGCATTGAACAGCCAACTCAATTCTGAATTTACGACTATCACAGTTCTATTCCGTAGTTATGAAATTTTCAACACAGTCCAGAAGAGAGAGGAATTCCTAGATCCACCATTGGAGCAAACTAGTCTGCGTGGAGGACTAACCCGCACTTTAGTTTCATGGATTGAGAGGAAATCCACGAAAACCTCCGACCATCTAACCCATGATCCGTTTACGAATGAGGATATTTTAAGTCAGCACTCAGGTAGGTGCGGGCCGGGAGCAGTTTCCGTATTCCTCAGCCACCGCTGGGATTTGAACCTGGATAAACTCATTGGGAGGTGAGTGCTCTATGCCTTGAGCCATAGTGGATCTGTCCAACTAATTACAAAAAAGGCGTGGTTATGCTTCGTATTAATTTGGCCAATAAGACAGAGTCAAAGGTAGTGACGTACCTATTCACACGCGGACGATCCAGACTCGATTCTTACTGATAGTCCCTAACTTCTTTATTTTACTTTATTTGAAAATCTTGAATTTAACTAAGAATAATCTATGTATAATATTGTTTTGTTTAATTATAATATTGAACCTGATATTAAAAATACAATAATGATTCCATCTTTGAAATAAAAATAATATGTATAATAAAAGCATACACAAATAGTGCTCAGAATAGTAGAATGAAAAGTGATGTAAACATGAACTATAAAATTAAAAAGAAAATCATAAAATCCAAAACTTTATGCACTGTAAAAGTTAGAATAACAAATCATAGAAGTTTAATAGTTTCTGCTAGTTTAGTTAAGAATACATATATTTTGACACATAAATTTTACACTTTCTATAAGAGAAAAAGTAAAAACGTAATAAGCTTCAGTGAAGTAATCAAATGCTGTGTCACAGTTTACGTCAAAACAAACCGGAAAACTGAACAAATGTTACCAATTTTTTCTTGTCAAGAAAAGTCAATCAAACTATTTTAACATCGCTTCCATCCAAACTAAATAAATTGAACTTTTTTTTTAATGCTTTCTTACTTTGATGGCCATGAAGCTTCGCCTTTAAACACGATGATATTTTTCCTTTAATGGTGAAAAAGTGCTACATTAAAACTTATGTATATATAGAAGAAAAAAAAACCCTTTCAGGAGAATTTTGAGTTTTCTTATTTTAGTGCATTATCGGGAAAAAAGCTGAATTTGCTTTTAAATTCGACAGGGTCGTCGTGGATGGTGGGTATATTTTCCAGTCTCTCTTCCTACAAAATGCATCTATCATAAAAATGGCTTTTAAAAGTTTCGAATAAATAAAGAATTTTTCTTTTCTCAAAGGAATTCAAATTTTTTTTTCTTTCCTGTGTTTTGATTTTAAAGGAAATAACAAAGTACTCGGAGTTTATTTTTTAATGCAAATTAAGTAGCGAAGACAATATGAAAAACATTTCAATGTAATCGTTAAAGTTTGTTTTTAGAAATTATTCAATTAAAGGCAGTTCATCATAGTTAAGTAATGCTTTAATTTTAAAAGCAGCTGCTTGTTTTAATTAATACTATTATTTTAGAACTAATTGAATTAATAACTAAAAAACTTAGCGATAGGAAGTACAAAGGGGCATTTTTGTGGATTTTGAAACAAAGGCTTTAATAACAGCAGGGTACTAATTACTAATATTTTCCTCGTAAACATTACCTTATAAGAAAAATAATTGTTATATTCTTACAGAAGATCCTAGACTGTTTTTTTAAACTCCAAGTTCATATTTTCAGTTGGAACTCTCTGCTACTGAGCTCTCTATATACAAGCATGACTCTATATAGAGAGCTTACAAGCATGATGTTCATGACTGTATTTATCACTGTGTATACTGGTTAGTATAACTGAGCCTACTGTCTGTTATGGCTGTAACTGCAGTTTATTATGTATGTACCTACAGTTTATTATGTATGTACCTACAGTATAATATGCCTGCACCTACTAAGTATAGTATAACTAGTATAACTGAACCTACTGTTTGGTATGACTGTATCAATAGTTTAATATGTATGTACCTACAGATTCATATGTATGTACCTACAGTTTCATATGTGTGTGCCTACAGTTTAATATGTCTGCACCTCCTAAGTATAGTATAATTAGCATAACTGTTAAGTATGATCCTACTGTTTAATATGACTGCATTTACAGCTTAATATGACTGTACTATTATCGTATTCCAGCTTAATATGACTATACTATTATGACAACATCTAATGTATGGTATGACTATGTCGTTTATGTCGTATGATCGTATGTATGGTTTGACTATGTCGCATGACTTTATATACTGTTTAATAAGATTGCATCCACCGTTTCATATTACACTATCCACTGCTTAGCTTAGTATGATGTTACCTACTGTTGTTAGACTATCTAGTTCGGCACTGTTCGATAGTTTTACACTTGGGTTTATCCATTATTTAGTATGAAGGTTTGGATTTTAATTATATCAAAAACAAATAGATTGATTTGTATTTTTTTGACATTACAAGAAAGTATAAGATACATATATTTTCGCCTGACTTAAGATAACTTACTTGACAAGAGTAGATATGAAGCAGCAAGTATATTAACTACATTTTTAAAGAGTGCATGGCGATACACCTTTTATAAAAAAATAATTAATGACAACTGAGTTCATACAATTTTTTTCGAGAGTTATATATGTTTTCAATAAAATTTTTAAAGAATGGAAAAATAATTGCTTCGATCCAATTTACTATCGTAAATGTAACAGTTTTAATACAAAAGATTGTCTTAATCATGTTATATTGAAAATTTATCATACCATTATGAAATCGGCTGCATTTACATCAATTGTTTATCACAGACTAGTCTCTCAATACGAAATTAGCCTTTATTTCGAAACAGTCAATATGTAATTTAACAAGCTCACTAACGAATTTTAAATAATTACTACTAGATTAAATGTTTAAGTTAACAAAAGTTTAAATGTCAAATATTCCATTAATAGTTTACGAAAATTTCATGATTGCAATTAACATTTTCATAGATTCATAAACTTGCGTTAGTTTATGGAAAGACGAAATAAACTAATGACCTTTTAAACCAAAGGTAATGCATGAACAACGCGTCTAGCAAATATTTTTATGAATAATTCTATTTACAGTATATGAATATAGAAAGAAAATGAACTCGTAAATGATTGCATCAGTAAATGGGCATTCATAGTTGTATCTAGCTATATAAAAGTAAATGTCTCTATATTTGCCTTTTATAGACTATTAAATCACTGAAGGCGATAGAACATTCAACGAGGAACCATTCGAGTGGTATGAGCAAAAAGTGAAATGGATTTTTCTAATTGGTAAAACGTTACCCATTGTTTTAAATTTAGCTATAAGTAATTCAATTTTTCAAATATTTTACTGATAACATCAGTGATATTTTCTAGCTTATTTGATCTATAAAAGTTTATTGGACATACTTTAATAATTAATTATTTTTTATTCGCTATATCGGATAAACTTCATGGAAAATAGCATTCATAGACTATGTCACCGAATTCCTAAAGTAAAATGATTCCACGTGCTTATTTTATTGATAGTAATTCTTTTAAAATGTGTTTTTATAAATGTAAATAATTTAAATTAACGGTAATTAAAATGAAAAAAAAATCGTTTATGCATTCAAAGACGATTCAGAGACTAGTGATTCCTAGAAAGTGAAAATCCAATCATTAGATCTAAAGTTGTTAAGGATGGTCCTTTCTTGCGCGCTGTATGTTAATTTAATGACCTTTATGTAACATTCCAATTTCTGCTGTGGAATTTCGCGTTGATTTGGAGCTAGCTCTGAAGAGTAGCGATGTTGTTTTGTCGTAAAAGTCTCGCACCGACCACAGAGCCGATGGAAAAGTATCCTCAGTGGTTAACTGATCATGGTTTAAAATCCCTTAACATTATGCTAACTTTAAGAGATTTTCGTAGGCTTCCCTCTACGTTTATGCTTATGGTAAAATATGGGTTAGTTTATTGAAAGAATCTTCGATGAAGGCTAGTCTGCCTGGATGATTGATCTTGCTTTTTCTTTGTCTTCTGAATTTGGTTCAAAATTGCAAACTTACGGAGTTGATCTTTGCTAGTCGTAAACACAATGGTGGATCATCTGTTCAATACAGGTTTAATATAAAATAAAGTATTCAATCATTCAACCAATATAAACTATAATATCTACCATATCGAATTCATGTTGGAATTATACCGAAATTTTTCTAATCGAATACTGGTAAGATATGCTAGAAACTTAGATCAGTTCCAGTATTTATTGCATGGTACATTTCTACTGTGTCAACATTAGTACTCTAAAACTAACACAGTTTTGCATGTATTGGCAAACATTTAAGTTATAGGGGAAAATATGGATTTGTCGATAATTCATAATAGTTTCTAACCAGCTCAAGATTTTCACCTTTCACGGCTAAACAATCCTAGCTATAAGATTATCATTCTTTTTCGATTACTGTATGTCAGAGGTCTTATTCCTGGATTCCGTGGCACCCCAAGGTTCCATGGAACTTGTACAGGGGTTTCGAACGTGATCGGTAGAATTACATGTCTTTCGCTACTAGTTAAGTTAAAGTGTTAAATGTTTACTGAAATCATACTTTTTATAAAAGAGCGAATTCTTAAATGCAATTTTCTTTTAAATTGTTATGTAAGTCAAAATATTTTGCAAGAAAAAATATGAACTAAAATATGAGCTAAATGACAAAAAAATATCTATCTAACAAAAACTTCTGACCCAAATCCGAACAAAAAGATTTAAAATCTGATATTTTAGCATACATTTTTAAGGTATTGGTATATAATATGCATTTCTAGCAAATCACTTATAGATTGTTATCTTTATCATGTGAAAGTAATATATTACTGCAGCTAAAGAAGATTAATGTAGCAAAATGATGAAAGTTCGAGTAATACTAGAGTAGCATATAAACAACGCCGGGAACTATTAGTCTTGTTATCTCTGAAGATAAGACACTAATGGATTTCTGACTTCTCTGATTTGTCCTTGTCCGTAGCATGCTTATTTCTACTTCAACTAAAATCCATTACTTACTTTATGAGAAATGTATATGAATTAGGTCATTTGATAGTTTTTAAAAATCTATCTTCCGATAGTGATATTTTAAGATCAAGATTCTTAATGAATTGAATAGTATTAATTCTCTGCTTAAAATGTTTTGCATAACGCTGAATTATACTTTCTTACAACGATTTATACGTTTTTCTTGATTTGTATTTTACATCTCGAGATATATTTAACAATAGTTTAATGTATAATTTTCTGCGAATTTCGTTACCCCTTTGACGCAGAATTTTTATTTTACTGTTTTCATTACTTTGTATTAATTTAGGTCAAAATAAAGAGAAAATATTATATTTAGAATTTTAGTAATTTATGGTTATGAAATAAAGCACGAAACGCCGGTTTCTTTTGTCTATGTTAGTGGTAAAATCTTCCGAGCACCACTGACTTTTAACCCCTTCCTTCTCGCTCCCGTGAAAATGACGGGGTGAGGTTTCGCCCTCTATTTCTCGCTCCCGTGATATTGACGGGCTGGAGTGTTCAGTAGTAATGCGCCAATAAGAATAAAACTAATTCATTTCTTTTACACAGAAAACATTTTATTTCGCATTTTACACACCAGATGGCAGTAAAAGGATATTTTTAAGGTAATTGTAGTTAGTTAGTTTATTTCAAACTAGATGTCAGCACAATTGAAATACTTAATGCAAATGCGAAAGCCAAAAAATAGGCACTTTTATGACCGTTTTCTTGAAATTTAATCGATCGTTAAGGGGTTAAGCAATTTTTTTTTTAATTCCCACTTATTTGCGATTGTTTATGCCTAATAGAAAGAGTTATCCGTAATTGAAATTTCTTTAATTTACAAAATCAATTATTGATACATTTTTGAATATGAATGAAGAAATTCAAACCGTTTTTTTCTTTTTTTGGTGGTTTAATGTTTTATTACAAATATTAAAAAATATTAATTAAAAAATTATGAATTATTTACTTGATAAAAGAGAAAAAGCATTCTTATGATGTCCCAAAAGATAAAACGGAGAATGTTTAAATACTATTCTGTCTAGAGGGTCACATTAATGTAACAATATCAAACAGTTCACATAAAACTGTCCACAAAGCAAACTTTAAAAAAAAAGACAAAAAAATTATTGAGATAGGTCATAATAATAAAACGGATTTTTTATTCATGTTTAAAGACGATAATCACTGTGAAAAGTAAAGATTAAAATGTTAAATGGAGAACTTCTTTCATAAATGTTTGAATCCATATTTGAAAAAAATAATATTTTATATGTTTTTGATACACTACATAAATATTTGTTTGACATACTTTTTTAGTTATATATGTAATCCCTTTTTATGGAGGAGCTAAACAATTTTTAGTTACTAATTAATAACTCACATAAAATAGTATTTTTTGCTCTTTACCAATTTTCGCTTTTTAATATATTTGACCAAAGTTTCTAAAGAGCCCATGGCGATTTCTTATAACATAGCATACTTTCCTGAAAGATGAATAGCTTCTTTTAATGCTACGAAGAAAGTTACCAACAAATATTTTCTTTACTGAAATTCTCTATTCTTAATGGAAACTTTTAACAAAAAAATAAGAGTTATCGAAAAAATCTTTTATTTTTATCGCTCTTTAAAATACCCTTGGGTCATTTCATTTAGACTTCAGTATCAACAAGCTTGTATTATGAAAAAGATAAAAAATCTATCTTTAGTTTAGGCGTATGCTGGAAATTAGAAAGCTCTTATCTTTTGTAAGAAAGAAAACTTTTGTAATAACATCCAGAGGAGTTGAAAATTTAAAGAATTTAACATTGATATCTTAAATCTAGTCTTGCCTTTATTTGATAATATCTTGCTGTGGGGAAATGTTCCACTTTCTATACATTTGAAGGAAAATAAATGTACGCCAATTATTATATCATTAGAGGTTTTTAAAGTTTCATTTAAAATATGAAGAGAGAAAAAAATTAAGCTTAAATGTCTTTCTAACTTCTAAAATTTCAACTATATTAATTTTTTATAACTATTGACCATTAAACATTAAATATTAAAAATTTTAATTAAATTTTCAATTAGGTTATAATGCAAAAATAATTATCTCCAGTTTAGCCGCGGGCAAGGGATTATATAGCTGCTATCTTTTTTAAGAACGAAAGCTGTTGTAATGACATCCAGAGGATAATACTTTACAAAAATGTTCATTCTCCTCTAAAGCATACAAACATGTTGTAATAAATGTTTCAAAAGCTAAAAATAAGGCATACAATATCAACACTTTCCAGATATGAATTAAACGAAACGAAATTGATCTTAAATATAAAATGTGAAGTTACCAACGAAACATGGACAAATAAAGTTGAGTAGCAAAACTAAAAAGACGCAGTTTACGAGATAGAAAAAAAGATGAAAATCAAAACAACAAAAACCACAGTGGCAGGTAGGTACATACTTTATTTTTGTCGCACTAGATCTGCACAATGGGCTACTGGCAACAGTCAAGGAAACCTTCCTGGGGATGCTCCGAAGACATGCCATCGAATTTTCGATCCTCTGCTGAGGGGATAGCTCCCCGGTTTTTTGTAAGTCGACGACCTGCACGTGAAGTTGAGCACTTTACGGTAGAACAGTTTAGCAATGAGCGATAATGTGCACCCTTGGTCCCTGCGCAGGTTGATCAAAGCTTAGTCTTTACGATCCCTGCGGGACACCCCGGTGGCAGAAAGTAGCATATCAGGGTAAAAAGCATTTCCTCGTGCTATGGAGAGGGGGCGAGAAGCTAATCTAATTTACACGGGATTCAGCATTCACATCAATGAATTTAATTAAGAGCAGCTATGGCTCTGGGGATAGAACGTTCGTCTTCCAATGAGGTGAACTTACACTGCATAATCAATCTTGGAAAATAATTTTAATTGTTACTTAAATTTGATCCCATTTTCTCACTTTACTTAAATTATTTCAATTATGCATAATTTTCCAATTTTAATTTTAAGTTTGACAAATAAGATGGAATTCAAAATATGAAACCTACAGTTTATAACCAATATAAAATATTCTCCTTATTGGTTTATCGTTCAAATCAAATTTCTTTACCGAAGGTTTATAATCAAGTTTATTTTACTTAAAAGTTTATACTTAAAAAGTTTAGTTAAAAATTTGTACACAAACTATGAAAAAATGTTTTAACGAGAACACTTTTTTTTTTTTCAAATTTTTGCAAGAAATTTCTATAACTCAATAAAGTTTCCAGTGCAAACATTTCATGTGCACTTTTTTTTCAAAAGCTTTTATTTAAACAGTGACATATTTGACATAAGAAACATTTTTAAAAAACAAAACTTTTATTTCAAATTTTTAAAAATATTTTTTAAGAAAATTCGTAAAATAATTGGTGCTACAAAAAGGTTTGAGAAGCACACTGGTATTAATTTTATATCGGAGATTTTTGTTCAAATTCTTTAATTTTAATTTTTTTTATTAAGAAATTTTTTACTCAAACTGTAACAGAATGTTGTAACAAGAAAAAAATCTCTTTTTAAAAAAATCTTTTTTTTCTTTAAAGAAATTTCTATAATTAAACACGAAACATATGTTCAAACTTGTAAAATTATTTTTTAAGAAAATTCGCAAAATAGCTGGAGTAACAAAAAGGTTTGACAAGCACACGTTTTAAATTTTTCTGTTTCCAATTCTTTGATTTGAAATTCTTTTTCACTGGGAAAAGTCTCTCCACAAACTATTATCAAAGCTGACATAGAAAAATGTTCAAAACACGATTTTTTTTCGAATTCATTTTAAAGAATTTTGTAAATTAACTGAAGAAAATTCGATATTTTTTTAAATACTTTTTCAACCTTTATCGTACTTATTGTTTTTTTTTATAGTTAAAATGAAATACTAAGTTGCTATCTTATCACAACAAACTATTACTCTCAATCTTTAAGTTTTTATGGTGAGTTAATTACTTTATTCTCGTCAATACACTCCCTCCAACGCAAAGGAAAACAATGCATTTCCGCGTCACTGTCTTTCCCTTTGCGTGTTGTAATCAGTGAATTCTCGACCCCTCACCAATCACTTACACAGCTTTACGTGATTGGTCTAGGGCTGCAATTTTTCAGTCACGCAACTCAAATTAGAGTTTCTCATAGGCCTTCAAAAGCTTTCTCTTGCGGTCAAAGAGCGTAGCGGATAAACTGGCTGCGTCCCAGTCAAATCAGCATGCCTGGCTTGATAATGAAATAACAGAATAAATATTGTTGCTCCTTTATTAATTAGTTACGTGATACCACTTTGCGTCACTCAGTGTGGGACATATTCGGAATTACTCAGTTTTCAGATAATTAGATAATCCCAAGTAAAACATTGCGCAATGTTTATAGACAGTTAAGAATGCTTATATGCTAAATAGCATAACTGTGTTTGTAGAGATAGCAGGCATTGATGTTAAGTTAAACTTGTCACTTTGTTTTAATATGAACCTTGCCTTGATATTCCATAATATTAATTTTAATATCGTTGCTGAAGTATTTATGAACGAAATTTGTCATAGACTTTTCCAACTGGTGAAATTGAAGCGTTGTTTTTGTTAGATTGTTACCGCACCATTGGCTAGTTGAGATATTTGTGGGCAAAATTAATGATTTTTAATGAGGAAAAATGCATAAAATTTATTATTGAAACTTTTATTATGCATATTAAAGTAATAACTGAAAGTGTAAATTTAATAGTTTATTACTTCCAGAACTATGAATTCAGTGAATAAGTTTTTGTTTAATTATAAACAAATCAATGGTTGATTTGATATTTGTGGACAATATTAATTGTTATTTTTTCATAAAAATACATGAAATGTATTATTTCAAATTTTACTACACATGTTGATCTTGTAATGGAAAGTACAATCTTTTCTAGATAATTACGTTTCCAGCTGCGATTTTGATAAGACCGAAACAATGTTTTTGTTAAATTGTTAATATGTTAAAACTTTACTATGCATAATAATCCAGTAACTGAAGTTAGAAATTTGTATAGACTCCTATTTTCAGATCAATAAGTTTCATGAATATTACTTTTTGTTCAATTATCGACAAATCATTGGTTAATTTAATATTTGTGAACAATATTAACTGTTTTTTTTTTAATAAAAACACATAAAATTTATTTTTACAAATTTTACTGTGCATGTTAATGTAGTAATGGAAGTGAAAAATCTTTCCTTGATAATCACGTTCACAGCTACGAATTAACGAGTTAAAAACATTGTTTTTGTTAAAATTTTAAAATTTTTACTATTCTTATTAATACGGTAACTGCAGTTATAAATTTCAATAAACTCAATTTGCAACTCTGCATTCATTGAAATTAAAACAATACTTTTGTTTAATTATTAGCAAACCAATGGATAATTAGATATTAATAGATCATCTTAGATTTTTTTTTTTGGTGTTGAGAAAAACACAATAAATTGTGATGGCATGGAGGAAAATATTAATTCTGTTTATTATAAAAACACATTGAATTTGTAATTAAAATTTTTACTATGCATGTTAATCTTCTAAAAGTATAAATTTTACTAGATAATTACATTCGTAACTTTTAATTTAATGAAATTAAAGTATTGTTTTTGTTAAATTTTTAATGAGTCACTGGTAAATTGAAATATTTGTGGACAGTGCGAATTGTTTTTATTATTAGAAAAGCACCCTAAATTTACTCTTACTACACACATTAATCTAGAATCTGAAAGTATAAATTTTTCAGGAAAATTACGTTTTCAACTGTAAATTTAAAAGCTTAAACTGAGTTCACGACCAAAAAAAATGTAAAGCGTTTGAGATTATTTTTCTAAAAGAAAAGTTCAATTAATTCTCTTAAATGGTGAAAAAAATAAGGTTTTCTCAATTAACACGCGAGATAAGATTTAGCTACACTTTTTTTTTTCTCAGATGGATGTGGAAATTTTTAAGGTTTTTTTTCACCTTGATTATTTTTTATGTACATTTATTTTCTTTTTTTTTTAATTGATACACCTCAACAGCTTTAAACATGACTGTCATAAATTTTTATATATGTTTCAATTATTTTACTCAGTTATTGTCTCTAGGTTTAAACACGTCTGGATTTTGCTTCTAAAAAATTAAAATAAGTTTTCTTAATTTTATAATTATTTTGAATAATTTTACAACAATGTCAAAAATTCTTGAACTCAAATTAAATTACGGATATTTGAGAAAATATAATAAAATATTTTAATATTGAAACATTGAATTTTCATTCCTTGAATACTTAAAAATATCAATGTTTTCAACTAAATTCATTTTTAATTCCTTTAATTTTAATAATACTGAACTTTCTAAAAATAAATGCATTTAAAAAAGATATTCGATTAAAAATCATTTAATTTTTCTTTTTTGATTAAAATATTAAATTACACTATTGTTATCGGAAGGGGGGGTCCCTGAAATAATTACTTCAAATATTTATAGATTAATCTTTATTAAACTTTATCAATAAATTCTAATTAAAGCCATGCAATTTTAAAATCATTGTAAATTCAATATGCCGACAGAAATTACCTTAAACATGAGTTAAACTAATAATGGTTAACTTAAAATATTCGTTAACAACATGTAATGTGCAATTTATGTAATAAATTTTACTCAATAATTAATGATCTATAAACTATATTCAATGAGTTGACTAGAAATAGAATCCTGACGACGAAGATACCTTTGGAATGCTGACGATATAGCTAAAGATTTAAAAATTAAAACTCCCAATAGTTCAATTTTAAATTTAAGAGCCAATTATTTCTCTAATTTTATTATTAGGCAATGTTTAACATAGGCTAACATAATATCCGGTAGGTACGAGATCGTTAGTAGGCAACATTATTGAATGCTGCTATTATGCACTTTCACCAGTTTCTGAACTATTGATTTAACTTAGTATGAACTTGTTAATGATGGAAATCCAGAAAAAGTTTACTTATATATATATATATATATATATAATATATATATATATATATATATATATATATATATATATATATATATATATATATATATATATATATATATATATATATATATATATATATATATATATATATATATATATATATATATATATATATATATATATATATATATATATATATATATATATATATATATGTATGTATATGTATTTGTCAAGAAGAGTTATCTCAAATGCCATAAAAGTCGTTGATAATAACCATAACGTAAAGAAAATATTGTTATAGATGCTTTTCCACGTGTGATTACTGTAACAACTTGTTAAACGTTATAAACTTTTTACCGTGCCTCTTTGGACAACTGCAAAGCTAAGTTGGTAAGGAATTTTTACCGTGTATAGCCAGTTTATGCCTGTCATTTTAGCAGGACAGATAATTACTGCTTTGAATAAAAATATCCGTATAAAAATTTCTGTTCCAGCTTTAATACCTTTAGGACGCATATCTTCATAGTTATTATATAATTTTGCTGATAGACCAACAAGCAATACCTTTATTATTTAATTTTTCAATATTTCTTGGATATCATTATTCGTAATTGCACATGTTATAAAAATACTAATTATGTATGCCCAGTTCTTTTTGTAGATTCTCATTCTGTTTTTGGTACAAATATCCTGAGGTGGATCTCTTAACCTACGTAGACTAAAAAAAAAACAACTAAAAGTGATGACAGTTGATAAATTTATGGCGTTGAATATTCTATTCGACAGGATTGATAGCCTGGATTTTGCCGATTTTTCGGGTCAAGATCCTTTGCAAACATCCCAACTGTAAAAGCTATACATACGTGACGCGTGAGGAATGTAAAAGGAACTTGAGTTTGAATAAAGATAAAAACTTCCTTAGTACATTCCAAAAACTGACTGATATACAGTAATAATTTGGTACCATAGAAACAAACCTTTGAAATATTCAACCATTTTATTTTATGTATTTAAAGGTTTGTGTTGAAATTTTAAATAAAAGTGAAAGCTGTATCAAACAAGACTAGAAGTTAAACAAAACAAAACTAGGAGTTAAACAAAACTAAGTTAAATAATTTGAACTTTAAAAGACAATTGAAAATTTAAATGCAGCAATCAAAAATATATAAAATGCTCGGTTTTATACAATATTTTACACTCTCAGTACCAGGGACTGAATCATTGAACAAAGCAAAATTATGAGTTGCACAAAACGATACGAAACTAGAAGTTAAACACAACAAAACTGGAAGTTAAACAAAACAAAACTAGAAGTTAAACCCAACAGTACTGGAAGTTAAACAAAACAAAACTAGAAGTTAAACACCACTAGAAGTTACACACAACTAGAAGTTAAACAAAATTAAGTGAAATAATTTAAAACCATAAAGGGCAACTGAAAATTTAAATCTAGCGACTAACATTGAACTATTAAGTACCCCATTTGATAGGAGCTGCAAAATAACATGTTGGAACTATTCCGTAATATTATAGCAAAATATTCTTCGAATAAAATTAGTCTTTAAATAAACATAAATTTAAACAGTCTGTTAAGCATTCAACTTTTAAATCATTCGTACATAATTATACAATATTCTAATGAGAGATTTTAAACACATTATTTTGAAACAGGACAAAAATTATTTGACGGAGCTAGAAGACTAGAATTTAATCAAAGCGAAACTGGGAGTCAAAGAAAACTAAAAGCTAAATAAAAACAAAACTGGAAGTTAAACAATACAAATTTGGAAGTCAAACAAAACTAAGTGCAATAATTTGGAACTATAAAAGACAATTGAAATTTTAATACATCAACTAACCCCTGAACTATTAAGTATCCAATTTTATAGAAAATGCAAAATGACATGCTTAAACAGCTTTAGCATTTATGATACAAAATCGTGTAAGAAAAATGTTGTTTCAGCTTTAAAATCCGGAATATTTAAGCAAAATATTCTTTCGAGAAAATTAGTCTTTAAAGAAACACAATTTCAAATACTCTATCAAGCATTCACCTTTTAAAACAGTTGTACGCGATTATACAATATTCTAATGAGATATTTCAAACTTATTATTTTAAATAGGACAAGAATAATTTGAAAGAAATCTCACAAACGACTTTAATGGGGCTTTAAAGAGTACGAGATAGATTCGAGTTTTTGCACGCTGCATTTCGCTTTAATTCGATTTCTGCGATTCAACTTCTTTCCCTGTGGAATTTTCTTTTTCATTTTCTGACTAAAGAATCCCATTTAGATAGTTTTAAAATAACGGATAATGTATGATAATGATACAAAATCTATCTTAGCAAACACCTGTTCCGAACATTTACAGAGTCAGGTCTTGACGCACTTCTTAAATTCCCTTTTTACCCTTTTTTACTAAACTCCTAATGTCTTTAAAATCTAAAAAAATTTCGCTCAAAGGAAAAGAGGAAATTTGGAAAACATCATGCGAGTAAACTTCACAAATTCCACTGAGGCCTTTTAGTAATGGATTTTGGAACATTTAAATTGGAAATAGCTAATATAAAATGCTGAAGGTTTTGACTCAATTCTCTGACTCTTGGCTTGAAAAAAAAATTGCTTTATAAAAGAATTTGATTTATAAATGGAAACACTTTGTTCTATATTATTTGTTGAATATTTGAAAAATGCATTTAAAATATCTGTAGTAAATGAATTTTTTTTACGATGATGAGTTACTGATTTTAATTTATGAAGCAAAATTGTTTTTTGTAAAAATAATCATCACTTATTCCAGAAATACTTCCTTACTTTGGAATATTTAATTAAATTTTATTTATTGAAAAGTTAAGTTTAATTTTTTAAAAAAAACATTTAGATGTTTTGTTGTCTAAGCCATATTATAAGAACCCTTGACAATCCTGGCCGTCCTCACAAACTCGTCTTTTTTAACTGCTTAGCATTTGCTAATATGACAATTTCTAATTTTATTATTTCATATTATTTTATAATTTCATGACCTTCGTCGTTATAATTGGCCGATCCAATTCTAAGTTTACGACTATTAATGTTCAACTCCATAGCTTCGTATAATTTTGAACCAAACCCAGAAAACAAGGCAGCTCCTGAATCAAGCATTGGGACAATTTAGCCTTTATGGACGACGCTTTCATAGATCTAATTCGCATTTGCGTTACATGGAGAGAAAAACCTCGGAAAATTCCCATATATCGTTCGACGGTAAGAAGATTGTAACTCATGATCCGTCTACCACTGAGGATATTTCACATCAGCACTGTGGTCGGTGCAAACCGGGAACAAAATTCCTATCAATTAGCCACTGCTGGGGTTCGTACCCGCGTCATCTCATTGGTAGGCGATTGCACTTAAATACCTTAATAAAATATAATTGCGGCTCTCAAATAATAATAAAACATTTTTGCAATAATGGTTCTTTTAATGTATTTTATTCTACATCTTTATTATAACTACTGGGTGTTCCGTAAAACCACCATTAATAAATATTTCTTCTATTCTCACTAAAATTGAATACAGAAAATATTACGCATGAAAGTCGTAAATTATACTTACGCTAAAAAAAAAAAAAATAGAAGAAGCTGCAATCGAAATCTAACAAATCGCACTTAAGGAAGGCAGACGGATTGGACAGCAAAACAGGTTTGATTGTGGAAAGGGGATTAATTAGGATCACTTACAGGTTTTAGCCTTTATTTTACTCTGATTTTTCAAAATTACTTCCTCATTCCTTTACAATAATTTGCTGGATTTTGATACTGTTTCTGTTTTTTTCCTGAATTAAATATTAATTTCCGAACCCCATATGTTTTGGTTTAAATTTTTGATAAGGATTCTAAAATACATGTGGATTCCAAAATACAATCTAAAATTTACGGAGCACCTTTTATATAGGATCACAAAAGAGAGCATAATAACCAAGCACAGCTTTGATCACCAATAAAGAGTAATGGTTGTAATGATGATTAGAAATTAAAAACTGTGGTAGTTTTAGACTTGAAAATGGTTTATTCTATATAATAATATTAGCACGAAAACAAATTCAGCATAACTTGAATGAAAATGAAATTAATAGTTTATTAGAAAAGAAAAAAAATCACAGAAATTAAGGCACTCAAAAAGTTCGAAATAATTAAAAATTAAATAAGCGCTTATGAATAAGTTTACCTTCACATTTTATACATTGAATGATATTTTAGCTGTTTTTTTCTCTTTTTTATCCCATAAATGAAGATATTAGTAAAATCGTTACAAATATTTTTGAAGAGATGAAATAGTTTTGAAGAGTTGAAAAATATAGAAAATTTGGAAAGCATCAAACGAGTAAACTTTATTTCCTCCGAGTCCTTTTAGCAATAAGGTTTAGAGCATTTAGATTGAAAATAGATAATGTTAAATGCTCTTTTGATTCATTTGCTTAAGAAAATATATTAAGAAAGGACAACCTACTTTATTGATGAAAACCCTCTGTTATACATTTTTTATGAAAAGCGTAAGAATACATTTACAATATTTCTATTTGTAAACTCATCTTTTTATGGCATCTTACTGACTTTAATTTAATGCAAGAGTTAATATAAGTACTACTTTTAAGCTAGATGTTTTGCATTTAAAATTAAACTTCGTGTCATTAAAATATTTTTATTAGCATTGAAAAAGGCATTGAAATTATTAATAACAAATTAATCATGGAAGTATATTTTGTGGAATTCAAATTATAAAAATATCAAAAGAAATTTTAATTTGTAGACAGATTTTTTGTAATAAATATAAAACTTTATATGCTGCTCAAAAAATTTTTTTTTTCGGTACCAAGGTACCTCGATATTGGATTTGAACAAAAAAACTGTCATTTGTACCACTGTGTAAATTATTCATTTGTACCACTGTCATTATGATTTAGAGAATTTCCATTCAACAAAAAGTTATAAACAGGAAATATTTCTGAAGCATTTAAGTACTTAAAGTCTGAAAGCACCAAAATCCATTTCTAATTTTTAGACACATTTTAAAATATCTTATATTATACTACCAAAATTATTTTTGGAATAATAACTAGCTCGTTATGGGATTTAAGGAAATTTTCATGAAATGTTTTTAAAATATAAATTGACATCTGTAATTAAAATTTCAAATACATAAAACTAATAAAGACTGCATTCTTGACTGCTTACAATAGAAATAAGCATTCAGTATGACGTCAAACATTGTTAGACACTATTACATGATATTGTTTTTTAATTTTTTGCTATTTCAACAATAAATATACATATTTGATCATACCGCTTTAATTACAGTTCCATCTTCTATTGTAAGTTCTAATTATAATGAACATTCACCGTATTAATAAAAAGTTGAATCAGGAAAAGGTTATAAATGACAAGTTATTGAACATGACTTCATCAGCTTTAAAGAAAATGCTTTGTTTGTTTTTTTGTATGCAAGAAAAGTTAAGAATATCCACTGCTTTTACTTCTAGTTTGTCAGCTTAGATGAGTCGAAATTTAAGCTTGCAGACAAAAAGTAAAATCATTTGAAAGCATTTCAACTGTTCGCGTCTTAGCGTTTATTTTGATGGTGCTTTAATGCGGTGCCGAAAAAGTGGCTTTTCCTGGAAAGCCATAATTTGCTTATTGCTGAATGACTTAATGTAGTCACTTTGTACCTATAGCTACTGAGATCATCAAAAATTAATATTTTGGTTAAAAATAACAAAACAATAAAATATTTTCAAAGAAACTTTAATGTTTTCGAGAAGTTTCTACTAGAACCCTATTCATCGATAACAATTCAATATAAAACAATAGATTAACAGCATAAATTACATAATGAATAAATTGTCTTATTAATACAATAATATTCCGTTAATACAATATGTCCTCAGGCTTTTAATCATTAAAAGAAATGTTATTAATTATATATTTTAAAACTCATTTGTTCAACTAAGAAACAAATAATTTGTTTTTAGATGGTTAAGTCATTTCAAAAATTTAAGAAGAAAAAAAATTATTTGGACATACAAGGAAAAAAAGAGGGTATAGAAAAATAGAAATACGAAAGAATTTGTTAAAGAAATCTGAAGACTAAAAAGGGGATGAGCCGTACTTTTAATTATGTGCATGGAAAATCAAATCAGAAAATAATTTTAAAGACGGTGTGAAATCTTAAATTAATGTTGGGAAATCCAGTTAAATTTCTTATCATTACTTTATTATTTCTACCAAGTAACTTAATTTCAAAAAATAATTTTACAACTTAAATGCAACTTTTTCCGGGAACAATTTTTATTTATTATATATACACTGGTGTGCAAAACTTAAGCAACAAGTGCGTTTTTTGTCATATCTCTACAAGAAATCATCCGATTGACATGAAATTTGAATATGATGTACATTATTTTGTACTTAAACGATGGTAAGAGAATAATGGCGCAGAAATGAATATAAAGCTTAAAGTAGGGTATGGAACAAAAAAAGGCTTTATTTTACATATAGTGGCGTTACACATGATTGCCTGAAGAAACATAAGTACAACTGGCAGATGTTCCCTAGTATGGGATATGCCCTCCCCTTACTGTAATTGTTGCTTGGCATCGTCCCTCCATGCTAAGCACCAGATTATCCAGGAGTTCTTGGGGTAAACGTCTCCATTCCTCCTTTAACGCATCTTTCAGCTGATGGGTGTTACCAGGAGGATACTGTCGTGTCGCAAGACGTCTCCCTAATGCATTCCACACATGCTTTATAGGATTTAGATCTGGAGAGTAAGCTGACCAATCCATTCGTGTGATATCTTCCCTTTCCAGTAGCTCTCGAACATTAGCAGTACGGTGTGGCCGGGCAATGACATCCATAAAAATGAAGTCTGTTTCAATGGCCTCTCGGAACAGCCGGGCATGGGGTAGGATTACCTCATTGCAGTAGCGGTCTCCAGTTACAGAACCTCGGTCGAAGATCTGAAGCTCAGTCCGCCCGTTCAACATAATGCCACCCCAGACGGCAGCTCCAGGACAACCGTAACGATCTCTTTCCGCGATGTTATTGGGATGAAATCAAGCTCCAACCTCTCTCCAGATCAACTGACGTTGAGAATCACTTGTAGCACTAAAACGACTCTCATCTGTGAAGAGGACGCGACTCCATTGATGAGGTGTCCAGGTTTCGTGTTCTCTGCACCACTCTAAACGGTGCCGCCGATTGCTAAGATATGCAGCGTTCAGGACGTCTAGCAAATAAGCCACCTTTGTGGAGGCGTCTGGCCACTGTAAATCTTTATACTTGTCATCCTGTGGCTGTGCACAGTTGCTGAGATATGGCGCTCGCTGACTGAAAACGGTTTCTTTTCGCCTGGAGGACAATGTAACGGTCATCCCTTGGTGTTGTTTTCCTTGGACGGCTACCACCAACCTTCCGAATAGCTGTACCAATAGTTTTAAAGGCATTCCAAGCACGAGAAACAACACTTTTGTTGATCCCGAACTCTTCGGCGACACTGGTCATTCTACGCCCCTCCTCAAGCTTTCCAATCATTCTTCCTCGAATAAAGTCGTCTAAATGATTTCTTGAAGACATGTTTCACAAAACAAATCACTTGCACTTGCAGCGAACGTCTTTAACTACGGTGCTCTTCATCCTTTTATCACAGTTTTGACCTGCGCGCGGACCCACAAGGTTTACGTACACTTACATCACCTGCGACGTTTTATTTCTAAAATTAGCATACAAATAATCTTTCTACTGAATTACGTGCATATTATACTGCAATTTCATGGCTATCTTATACTTTGTTGGGGAGCTGTGGACGAAAAACCACTTGTTGCTTAAGTTTTGCACACCAGTGTGTATTTTGAAAACAAAATTATTAAAATTATTATTTTTACTTATAAATATGTATAAAAATAAAAATAAATAACATTTATGTTTGTAATTTTGGTACTTAACAGAAAATTGGCGATGTATTAAAATTATTATTTCTGAAGTTAATTATTACCACAATTATTGCTTGTGAAGTAATAGAATTATTTTCATAAGAAAATTTGCTATATCATTCATGCTTACTACATCACGGTGGAATAATTTTTATCATAAGCAATCGGTAAATCTCTTTACTCACACACACAAATCGGTAAATCTCTTTACTCACACACACAAATCTGATCCATAACACCCATATATTTCCAACGTTTCATATTAGTAAAATATTTTTAATCTTGAATAAAATTATCTTTATATCAAACATTTTCTTAAAACTTCTGTTTTGAATGCTTCTTTCAAGGAAATAATAATAATTTTTAAAATGTGAAGAGAAAAGAATACTTATTAAGAGTTTTTTTTTCTTAATATGCTAAGAAAGTATTCCTTTTGTCTAACTTATTAATTCAATTAATACAGCTTACAATTAACATGAATTTAAAATTGCTCTTAGGTTATGAATTTTTACCTCAAGATATTCAGGATCCTGACTGATCCTTATAGTAGATGCGAAGATACAATGGATTATTACTAACAATTTTCCCACATATTTCGTGGTAAAAATGTATTAATTTTATAAAAACTACATTTTAAAGCAATATTTCTCTCAAAAGTCTGCAGAAGTTTTCAGAAGAATGTAGTTTCAACCAAAGAAGTTTAAATCGAAAAGGAAAGGCAACTTCTGAAACAAATTTAAGTATGGATGGCATATAAGTACAGGTGATTTAATTTGTGTTCATAACTACATTTAATTAAGGTACTAGAATGTTTTACAGTAAATCCAAAAATTCTTTTGAATTTATGGAAGAAAAACAAAGTTAGAGCAAAGATCACTCAGTCTTCACCAAATTCGAACTTGGGAAGCTTACATAAAGAAGCGAGTGAACTAAGCCTCGTCTCACCAGTCATTGGGTACTAACTGTGTCATTGAGCTGGAATTAAAATCAGATAAAATATATTGGAAAACCGGTAATAACTTTATTGTGGATGAGAAGAAAGTTACTATAACATTCTATTCCTGTTAACCAACTTTAGTTTTCTGTAAAAGCTCTATGGTAGTGTAGAGATTGTTATTCGAAGTAATAATTACCTCTAAAAATTCCTGGATTTTGCACAATGTGATTTTTTGATAAAGAAAAAGCTAAAAGGAAATTTGAATTATCCAAATAATCTGAATCAACTGGATGATTAACTAACAGTTGCAATATAATGCATAGAATTTGTCTGTGCAAAAACATAATCAAAATATACATTTTGTTATTACAATAAAGAAAAATGCAGAAAGTTAAAATGCGCGAGATCATTTATCTCTGAAGAAGCTATTTTTCAGCTCTTTGATTCCGAGATTTAAGAGTTTCTGTTCAAATAAAGGTAAACCCTCTATTTTATTAACAGCCCCATTTATCCACTAGTCACCGATACCACGCCTCACAAGCCTAATCACATATCATATCCATCCGCGAGGAGCCATCCGAGCAAGAAAAAAAATAGTTACAGCTTCGAAACGAGGTACTCGACCGCAACTGGGGAAGGTATGGTGAATGAATACAAATGGTGATTGGCACCCTGGTCACGATGTTATTCTTGGACATATGACTTTTCAAGCACTGCTACGCATGGTTAGTTTTCAGGAACGCCGTATGTGTATTGAATATTTCGAAGGGAGCATTATGAATATTTTAGGATATAAAATGGTGATGCATAAGTAATCAGTGTCCAGGGAAAAAATATTTATTCCGCGTCGTTCGATTAAAAATTTACTTTAAAATTTATGATGTGTTAAAGAACTTTTTCTGGTTTTATCAAAAATTGAACGTGATGATGCACATGAATTATTTACATCACGTGCTGAAAGAAAGTTTTTGAATGGGCATATTGTGTAAGAAACATAAATTGCGTTGGAAACAAAGTCAGAATAACATCAAGCTTTGATTTCAATTACTAAATGGATAAGTTTACTGCAAATTTCGAAAAAAAGGGCTAGAGCTATTCTTATCTGAAAATACACTCTAGAAATTAAAGTAAGTCAAGTATTCAGAACAATTGTGGACTTTGAAGCAACATTAACCGTGTGTTAGAGTATAGCCGTGTAATAGAATATTGTTTGCCGTGTAGCCGTCTAGTGTGTTAGGCGTGTATTAGAATATTCTGAACATTTTGATAACAAAATTGTCAAATGAACTCGTGGTTGAAAAGTTATCATACGGTAAACTCAGATAAATCAGTAAACTCAGATGATTTACTTATATATTAATATAGAGAGCTATGCATTAGAGTAAATTTTCCTTATGGGTGAAATCAATAAATATCATGAAAAAATAATATAGTCATAAAAAAATATAATCATGAAGAAAAAAAAGCTTTTGAAACCCTAACCTCTGAATTAATTCCTCCTTTGTTTACATAAGATGTTTTCTGAGAGACGAGTATGATTAGTATTAAATAAAAATGATTTTTATTTGCGTTGCATTTTTTTATTTGAATCATCTGTTAACATCCATCAAAAGATGAATTTAAATTTTGGGAAAATTTCAAATTAATTGTATGGTCTTTACAAATTTTTCTCAAAAAATGCAGGCATTTTTTCAAATATTTATTGCAAAGACATATTGCCCAAGTCAAAAAGAACTTAGGAAAAAATAATTTGAAGTACGATAACTATCATCGCAGTGAAACCTCTTGGTTATTTTTTGTCTTTTGTAAAGATTTTTCTGATTTATTTAAAACAGGTTTTCTTCAAAACCATTAAGAAAAGTACTACTGGATACAAAAAAAAAACTTTTATTACCACGTTGATTTACTTTTTAGAAATTTTTTTTTTTAGTCTTTACTGCTTGGTTTGTAAATGCATGGTTTCTACAAAAGAGAAAAATGTATTAATCGGTTATATGGTCTATAAAGCTAAGCTCACCAACACGTCGAAGTCACGTCAAATTGTGCAGGTCACTGGCAACCGATAATGCACATAGGTATATCAAATACGACAATATCGTGACCATTAAGGATAACAATCATTATCCATAACTTGCACATCAAAAAAATAGTACATGAATATTACATATATACCGAAAATTATTGAGTAAAATATTAGAGTGAATATTGATAAATATTATTTAAGTTATAAAAATATTGAAAATTGCAAAAAAAAATTCTAATTCAAAATAATATATAATTGAAAAATACCACGATGTTAAACATCGATATTTCTGACAACATATCGCGATGTTAAAACCAGTACTTATTAGTTATAGGTACCAATGTTGGTTTTGGTAACAACTTGGATTGGCAGTCGATGACAATGCATGAATAAAAATACCATAAAGGTAAAGCAGCAGCTGTTTACGACTAGGTGCATATTGTTGTTCAAATAATGAGTTATGCACTTACCATAGAGCATAAATATTTATGGAATGAAAAAGCTGAAAGACTTACAGTTTATCCCTTCTGTACAATAATTTATGGTCCTATCATACACAAGCTGAATTAGAAACCAAAGATATTTTCTATCAAATGCTTGCGAAATATGCAAACTATGTATGACGTTGGTGATACCTTATCAGAACGCTATTATCAAGGTGCGAGAGTGCATTTCATGCTGTATGCAGTAGAATGGGAAAACAACAGATCTTTCACCATTTTACACGCGATTCACGATTAATTGGCAAGCGTTTACGTGAGCAACAATTGTGAAGATGATCAAAATCACTGGGATCATAAAAGCTGCCATATTAAAAGTTTTCAAAAGCTGGGAACAAGACTCGAACACTCGAACACCCCTTGCCAGTGTCGCCCGAATCCAGTTCGGGTAACAACTACTTGCAGTATTTGTGATGCCCGAACTGTCTTCGGGTGGGAAAAAAATTCACGATTCTATTTTGTGAAGCCTGAGCTCCGTTCGTTTCTACTTTAGGAGACTTAATTCACTATTCTCCTAATAGATGGCATTAGTGGTCTTAGTTTTTCACCGATTACAACTGGGAGGGAAAATGTGGGTGTTGTCAGCTGCTTAAATAAACAGTCACATTCGCATTGATGAGCAAAGTCAGAGTTTCGCTTTCTCGTTTAGTTCCTATTGTTGTGTTTTAATATTATATTATACTAGTTTTATTACATTTAGCTCCAAAATTTTGGTTAATTTGCTCTTATTGAATAAGATGTGTGTGTAATCCATTACTGTTTTATGTGCTTGTAAAAATTATAAATACAGTAGTTATTGCTTTTATAATTTTATTTTTGTAAAAAAAAAAAACATTTTCTAACTTTCATAGCAATATAAAGAACAAAATTAAACAGTCAAAAAATGTTTTCCACTTTTGGTTCATTTTTCTGAAATATATGTTACTGTTAAGGGATTAAACCAAGACCGTGATCGGCGTCCTCTCTGACGAATTCTATGGCAGAAAAAGGATTCTATTGTGTTTCATCTGAAATGAAACCTTCAAGCAAGGTTTTGTCCAATCAATTACGGTGCGAACCGTGCGCAGAGCATTGCTGATGGTGGGATTATGCAGTCGGATGCTTGTGATAAAATCTCTCATTTGTGCCTGAAACGTTAGAACTTGTTTGCAGTGGTATCATGAAAGACAAAACTGGACATATCAAGGCTTGAACTGGGTTATGTTAGAGGCTGAAACATATGAAAACTTGTTTCGCACTGACAGAAGACGTCGAATTTTGAAATAATCCAACCAAGCCTATTTTGACATTTGCTGAAGATTATTTTATAATAAACAATATTTTTGAATTCTGTAATATTCTTCTAACAGATACAGCATACTACAGTAAATTGTGGATGGTTGTTAAAGAACTACTTGGCGATACAGCTTATATTAATAAACCAAATTAGAAACACATATTCTAAGTTCATACCCGATTTATCTTGAAAATAAGAAATAATGTCTGCACGCCGAAACTTAGGGAAGTTTTCAGGTTGACTAAACGCAGAATTTAATACACGGATAGTGTACAAACCACTTATAATTTTCTGGGAGTAAAGGAATAATGTTATATAAATGAAGATTATATTGTTAAAAAGGCATTTCTTGTTTGTTTTACCATTTGACTCAGATGAGATACCTCTATCTGATGATCTAATTACGAGTAAAAATATACTTTTGTATTTTTTAATTATTAAAAAAAGTCTAAAAGTTACTAAAAAATCTGCTATATAATCAGTATTATATATTTACTAAAATGAAAAATTCAAAAAAAGTAGCTTGAAGCAACAAAAAAATATATATTCAAATATATTAATATAATATATGTATGAATAATTCATTTGGTGAACTAAAAAAATTTAATGATAAATGACTATTTCTCTTAAATCTAAATACCTATTAATAAGAGCTAATTTGAAAATTATTGTTTCAAAGTGAGTCATGTTCAAAAGATTTTATCCTTAACGTAGAAAAAGGTGTACCGGTGGTTCATGCTGTATTTCATAATCATACATTTTTAAAATTCTTAATAAATTATGTTTCTCTTATTTTGCCCTTAATTAATATAAATCAATGAAACATTAAGTAAAAGTTCTTTGTCAAATCGTCAAACTATTGTAATCACATAAATATGAAAATAAATATCAAATAAAGAGTTTGATTTTACTCTTACTTAATATCCAAACTTCTTTAAATGAAAATGTTAAAAAAAATGGTCTTTTTTCTTATAAATTTTTTGCTATTAAATGCTTTGCGCTATGAGCAGGTATAATTAGTTATATTTTCTTTTGTAATCCTAATACCAGCAACTATAAGCCAAAAATTAGAATTTTACTTATGATCTAAATAACAAGAAATTGCAGAGTAACTTGCGCTATATGTTGTTATAATTATCTTTTCTTTTGTAGCTCTAATACCAGCTACTATAAGCCAAAAATTGGATTTTAACTTATGATGTAAATAACAAGAAAATGTACAGTAACTTGAGCTTTATGTAGGTATAATTATATTTTCTTTTGTAATCTTAATACCAGCTACTTTAAGCCAAAAATTAGATTTTTACTTATGATCTAAACTACAAGAAATTATATAGTAACTTGCGTTTTACGTAGGAATAATTATCTTCTCTTTTGTAACTCTACTACCAACTACTATAAGCCAAAAATTAGATTTTTATTTATGATCTAGATTAGAGAAATTGCAGAGCAACTTAAAGCTATCATGTTTATTTATCTTTTTTTACATACATCTTTTAAGAGCTTTTTTTAGATATGTAAACAGAGTGAATAAGTTTTAACCCAAGTTTTGCAAAATATTTTCAAAAATAAAAACTAATAAATTTCAGATATCTTAGATAGAAAAGTGCTATAAGCAAAATATCTAAACATGACTTTACTTGTGCTTTGACTTATATTGCTTTATACAGGTACATTATATTTCAAACTTCATTTTTTCTCATTCTATTTAATTTGTAAAGCTTTTAATAGAAGTAAAAAGGCTTTGATAATGCATTTTCAAAAACACGAAAAAGAAAAGGATAGTGTCTTATTTGTTTACAAAAATAACAAAATGTACCCCGTCGAAAGAATGTTAGCAGCGAATGAAAAGGAATTATTTCCAAGTAAACCGATACGGTAAAAAATGTATTCCAAGAATGTTTTAAATCTCAAACAAAAGGCGTAAGCAAAAATAAAAATATTTTGTAAGTTTTTCGTGTTTATTATGAAGGTTTAAAATATTAAAGATATTCATTGCTAGGTAAACAAATATGGGTAAAAAGATTTATGATTATCAAAAGACTAAAAGGGTAAAATTGAAATTTTAAATCAAAATTTTTAAATCTTTTAAGAATTAATTTTAAAAATGCTTTTAAAAAAATTATTTTTAGCACATTTTTTGGCGATACTTAAAATTGAAAGAAATAATTCATTAAAATGTCGAAAATACGTGGAATAGACTTTTTATTTTTAACTTTATGAAACTGAAAATAGAGTTTAGTCATTCAGCTTAGTAAAATTATAAATTTAGAATATCTGTTGTGAGGGAAGACTTGGCTTCCCCGTCATTAGCCGTATAGTTGATAGTGGTATATATAAATGTTCATTTAGGCCAATATTGAATGAATAAAAACAATAACGTTTCCAGGAAATAATGTACAAATCGTTGAATGTAAATTTAGA
The DNA here is from genome assembly GCF_982258835.1 of Parasteatoda tepidariorum. Taxonomy (NCBI): domain Eukaryota; kingdom Metazoa; phylum Arthropoda; class Arachnida; order Araneae; family Theridiidae; genus Parasteatoda; species Parasteatoda tepidariorum. The sequence continues at coordinate 90,798,379 of NC_141760.1, read as the reverse complement.
ATTTATTAAGCATAATTTAAGATTTCGAGTGGCCACATTTTCATCCTAAAAAAGAAATCCCTTAAAGGGATGAAATAATAATACTCTCTATTGAGAGATCATAAAGCCAGAACAACATTTCTGACCGTTAGAAAATTGAGACTGGGAGGCCCCCCCCAAAGGGGTCCCAGCCTCACCAATTTAGAAATTAAAAGTGAATATATTTATTCTCAACGGACAGAGAAAGAGTATGGGTAGGAGATCCAAAATTTGGCGATTTATCATAATATATCATAGCCAAAAACAAAGCCAACTAGCATATCCACATGGGTTTAAAAGAACACCTTGGCGATCACGAGTCGCCAACAAATTTATGTGAATTATTATAACCATGCAACCGAAACATTTAGCCGTTGGAAAATTAGAATCAAAAGTTATAAATAGATTTTTGTTTTCGATTAGAGGCGACAGTGAATTAATATGTCTGCATAATAATGAAATAAAAAGAAAGTATCCGTTACATTGATCTGGAAGAGAAGAAATAAATATTTTATGTTCGTTTAAAAATATTAAGTTTTTGATTTATTTTAAAAGTAATTCTATTAATAAAAATAAGCTTAAGTAATGAAGGATATTTTAAAAAGATAGGAAATAAATATGTAATGCCAAATTCTGGCATCACATCTGTAAACAGATACGCGAGTATCAGGAAATAATGTTGCCATTTTTTGAAGTAAAAATATTTAAATATACAGCTTACACGTGTACTTTCCGAATAAAACTCCATGTTACTGATAATATTATGCCAGGAAAAATGTCTAAAATATACATTTTTTTCAACTGAAGTGTCATAAGATTTATCTTTACTGATAACTATTTCGTAGATTCATTTTATTAACAATTTTCTCCCTCGGGACTTTTTATTGGGATAGTTTAAATAATGCGTCATAAACATTAATTTTTATTCAGTTTTTTATGTATTCCTTTCCTTTAAACTTATGCATCGCAACATGTTTCATATTTCAGAGCTGTTAATATAGTTTCAGAATATCAGGGGAAAAAATCTTAGCATTTAATATCTATTTGATTCAGCATTCAGAAACTATTTCATAGAAAACAACTTCTAAAAAATATATATATACATAATTTTTTTTTGAATTTCGCATATCGTAAGAGTTTTGACAAACTACATATCGTTTTTAGACATAAGTAAATAATTTTTTTCAATTGAAAAATTAGAAGAAAACAATATTTTCACTAAAATAGTGTATCAAATAAAAATTAAACGTTTACTTATATAATTTGAAAACATAAGACCTAGAAAAAAAAAGGTGAACAAGATTTTAAATTTTGTACCTAAATCAAGGAGAGAAAAGCACTTTTTTATATATATTTATTAGCGTAAGGGATAGAATAAAAGAATAGAGTGAAAGATTTTCTCTCTTGTAATTCTTTGTTATGATGCATTGTTATTCGTGAACAAAATAAGCGTGATTTAAAAAAAAATATATCTTCTACAAAAAGTGTCTGAAAAATGCTTTGAATTTTGAAAATATTTTATTTAATAACAATACTTTAATTTATAATACTATTATATAAATATTTAATTATTTTAATGATTATTTTTAATATAAATTAAAAACAAAGTTCTTTTAATTCTAAAAAAATTCTATTATAAGAAATATATATTTTAAACGAATCAAGACCACCACGAAAATTCCCTACATTGCTTTACCTTCGTAACTCTGAATGATTTGCATTATTTGCTTTAAATAAATTTGTTAAATCCCAAATATACAGTAAAATTTAAATTCAAATGCACTATCAATTTACATTCACCAGAATTCAAGAGTCTATTAGAAGTTTTCCAAACCTCATTTGCAGTGAGTAGTAATATATATTCACTTTCCCGGAATCCAGGATTTTGATACTATATGAACAATTAAAGATTGACCACCAATCGAAAGTTTAAATTTGTATTTAGAAATTTTATGTATCCCTTATTTATTTTAGTTTATTAAATTAAATTATTAGTTAAATATCCTTTTACTTTTTTATTTAGGAAAAATAAAATGTATTATATATATATATATTATATATATATATATATATATATATATATATATATATATATATATATATATATATATATATATATATATATATATATATATATATATATATATATATATATATATAAGAAAATAAGTATGGTCAAATGTATAAATATATTTAAAAATTTACTGTGTTTCTAACTCTATGGGCGCACTAAAAAGCTCTATAATTTTTATTGAAGTGCTTTGGTAAGGATTTTGATAAAATTAACAGAAATATATGGTTTTATAATACTTGCAAATTTGTTAAATGCGGAAAAATTGGGGAAATTTAATTATGAATCTCTGGATAATGGCAAAAAAATTATTTATTCGGTTAAATTTACTTTTCAGTTTTGTATTGTTATTAATTGTATGGAAATAAGAACTATAATTTTAAAAACCAGAATTTCCGGTAATCCGTTGCCATAAGATCGAGAAAAATTACGAAATGAATGGTTTAAATACTTTATATGTTAGTTTAACAAGGATTGTGTTTGTTTTCACCAACAGAAATGTCATCAACCTTACAGTGCGATTATTTAGCCAGAAAATGTTTTTCTCAATATACTTAGGAAATTAGAGTTTAATTTAAACAGTTAAATTTAAAAACAACTTTTAAAAAAACTACGAGTGAGATTATATAACTTCTGGCACTGCATTATTCGTTTTCAAACAGTTTAATAGGTTTAATTCGTTTTGATAAAGTTCAATTTATATTGCGAACATATTGCGAATTAATTAACAGTAAATACATTTTATCGCAGAAGATAAAATAAATAAATATTAAATGAAAATTTCTTTTATTTACGTAACTGACTTATTTAAAATTCAGAGAAAAACTTAGTTAGATTATAATATTGTTTAAAAATAAGAGACATGAATCAGAATAAAGAGTCTAAAATAGTTTCTTTCTTGTAAATGCATTCAAGATTAAAAATTCTTTTTTCCATCTCAGAACGAAATAAATGCGATTTTTAAATCAGACAAATCACCTCCTCCCCCCAAAAATGAGCGAGGTAATTAAATTACTTATATAATTGTTTTTCACTTTAATTCAAAAATAAAATTAAATTGTTTAATTATTTAAAAGCAACACAAGCATCATTTGATATCACTTGGCTCTCACCGAAGTATCATTTGTACTGCTATTGTGTTACACAACACAATAGCTGCATCATAAGTTAAAAAACAGATGAGTTAAGAGAATATCTTCGACGTATAGAAGCGAGGCATCATCTTTTCAAAAAAATACTTAAAGCCGTAGGGACATGGTGTGAAAAGAAAATAATATATTCTATTTTGTCTAGCTGTCATTTTGAAATATGAGAGTAGACCTTTTGACATTTTCCAGAACTCTAGAATGGTAGGAACATTTTTCACAACTTCATGTTTCCCTGACTTTGTGAAAAGTGTGAGAATTTTGAGTGTTTGGCATAAAATAATTTATCATATAACTGACCGAAACTGTTCTGGAAAATTTCATTCTAATGCGTATCTTCTGAATTTGTTTCAGTTGAGAAATATAACACTGTACAAATCAAAAATAGCTCAGAGGGTTAGTATTTTTTCATTTTATTTTATACTATACACTGTAAAAACTATGGTGTAATATCCCTCCCAATTCGATGTTAGGCAACTCAAAAAATTCTGTAATAGAAAGCTTTTTAAGCTAACACCAAATTGTAAGCTAGCAACTGTCATGTACCTTTTAAATGCTGTATAAAATTTCTAGAAATCAAAATCTCCTTCCCACCATATATATTAATGATTTCCTCTTTCAAAAATTTAAACGTGGCACATTTTGATCATCGTCTGTAATTGTTTGCAATCGATAATGAGTTGGCGAATGTCAGTTATTGACTTTAATGCTGCTTTTTATTCATGAGTTCACCATCAAATTGTGTATGCATATTTTTAGTTGTTCAATAATGATAATTACATTTTAGTTCAAAAGTCTGTAAACTTCATTCAATAACTTTATAGTGCTAGGTTGTTAAAAGAGTTCTGCAACATTTGCGAAAATTTCAAATTTTATGAATTTTGATTTTACGTTGTTGTTTTCTGATGTTCTTAGATTGAATTTTCATCAATAAGCTCTAAATGACTTTGGATAAAACCGAACTTCGGGGTTTGATCCGCTGTTGCTATAACCGGGATCTTTCAGCAAGGGATGCTGCAAGGATGTTGCAGAACTTTTTTAACAACCTAATGTTTAATTTCTAGCCATTTCTGTTCTGCTAATACTAATTCCAATTCGTCTTGATATCTCTGTGTTACGAGCATATTTGATTTGGAAACTACTTTTGTGATGGTAGGCATTCAGAATTAAGGATTCTTACTTAATACTGTTTCATAAAAAAAACTTTATTGACTCGTGCATGCATCAAATCTTACTGTAATTAAAATAATAGTGTAACTGAATGCCCAAATTAGTGGCAATTACATTCCACCTACAAAAAAAAACATTCTTATTATTTTACTGCACCAGAAACTATCCTTAGTTTTGATGTAATGGAATGCTTAGGGGAACATCACTTTAGTGCACAGTAGCTGCCACCATTTTTGGTGTCCGATGCTCGAAAATATTTCACAGTGAAGGTTTTAAGAAATAAAAATAAGAACTATGTTTCCACGCTTTTCTGAGAATTAGATCATTAATTAATACATTATAAATGAGTCTCTTAAGACACTAAGACCCATCTTAGTACGTAAAAATCAGTACATCAATCAAAAATTATTGAAGTTGAAATGTTCTTTATTTTTTGAGCTGTAAATCTTCTTAATATTTATATAAATTCCAATTTTTGATTTTATGTTAGATTTATCAACTGGGGTTATGAGAAGCATAACTTGCAAATAAACAAAATATTGAAAATGTTCTATATTCGAATAAAATGAAGAGGAAAATTTTGATTTTTATAATTTAAGTAACATATTTATTAATTTTTTCTATTTATGGTAAAAATATGTAAGCAGCTAAGCACTTAAGAATTTTACAATAAAATTCAATCCACAAAAATCAACTAACATCATTTTATTTAATTTTACAACCGGCGTTGAACAGCTGTTCCTATTTCTAGATTTACTACTGCGCATGTTCAACTGCGCAGCCTTGCAATTTCGAACTCAATCTAGAAGACAAGGGAAATATTGAATCAAGTATGAGGAGAAATTTGCTTGTGTGAAGGACTTTTTGGTGGAACTAAACCACGTTTGTGTTACATGAACAGGAAAACCTCTAAAACCTCCCACGCTTAGCCTGATGGTAAGGAGACTCTAACCCATGATCCGTCTACCGCTGATGAAAATATTTTACGTCAGCACTGTGGTCAATGTGAGCCGGGTGTGGAATTCTAATCGACCACCCATCTCTGGTGTTCGAACTCGGGTTACCTCATTGAGAGGCAAGCTCCCTATCACCTGAGCTAACACGGCTATAACCATTTACAACAATTTATAAAATACAAATATTATCTAAGTTTTTAGAACTAGCTAGCAAAAAAGTATTGCCACATGAAGGGTTTTAAAAGGCGCAATGCATCATTATCAGATTCCTTCCCAGGAAATTAAACAGAAACTGATAATAGGTAATCTTTGACCACCTTTAAACAATTCAAATAAATTAGCATGTAAATTGGCATAATTAGTATATTAATGCTTTGAGTAAAAATCCAAATTTGACTAAAAGAATTTTAGTTTTATTGATATCTTGTTTTGTTAATTTATAATATCATCTGCAATAATTTTTATTTCTTATGTGGGTCTTTTTAGCCATGAAGGCGTAAAATAGTAGCATCGAGTGATTATTTGACGTCATCATTTTGCGCATAGTAACTTCTCTTTTTAATTTTATGAACTCCGAATAGCAATTTTATTTTTAACTTACATATTAAGAATTGACATGAGTTAATCCCCTCAAAGAAATAAGATATATTTTTCTGAAAAAGAAGAAAATTCGGTTTTATGATTTTCATTTTAGGCACTGCACTCCATTAATGTTTCTATTAGAGCCGAATTTAGAATTTATACTAGCTTTATAAGCATAGCTAGCAAAGAAAAGAGATATCAAAGATTTTAAATTTAAGGAATATTTTTATGTTTAGCTGTGTGAATTTCACTGGCACCCTAATAACCAATAATGGCTTTAATGGTATAAAATTTGAAAAAAAAAATGCACAAAAATCAATTTACACCGGAAGATAAAGAAACTAAAAATGGCTTGTTAGTACTAGCTAAGAAAAAAAAACATAAAAAAGAACTGCCACTGGGGGGAAAAAATTTGAAAGTCTGAGGCGCAATACATTATCTGATTCCTCCGCAGAGGAGAAGGATACAGAAACTGATAATGTAACTATTTTCCTTCATCGGTTATTTATCAAAGGCATTCAACTAAATTGGCATACTAGATCATTATTGGCGCATTAAAGAACAATATATTAAGGTTTGCTCTTTCATATAACAGAATATCAAGAGATTAAACTTAAGAGATCGGAGCGTAACACAGTTTACTGATGATTTATTGCAAAATAACAAATAACGCCTGTTCAGCATATAAGATAATGATGAGAAGGGGGATTTCGGTGGAGTTGTTTTCTTAAATTAATGATGTCTTTGCATAAGAATAAATGCAAGATAGGGCGCTATCTTTAGATCTAACTGATTACTCACGTCACGTGACACGATAGAAAATGATCTAATCGTCTTCTTTTAAATGATGCATAATGCACTGGGATATGGTGCGGGTATATCCCTTCGCTTATTTGACTGTTTATTGCTATAGTTAATTATAAATTAATGGTAATGGTTATTTTTGAATGAAGACGCCTGTAGTATATTTATTATAATTTGATGATGAATACTGTATTTGCCTGTCTGGCTAAAGACGCTAAAAGTCTGTTAGTGAAGTAGTGAAGTACTGTTTAGAGTTTGTCATATCATAAATTAGATTATTACTTATTCATGAGCTCTATACTTTCAAACGCTACTTGTAATTCCTGATAATCAAAGATTGAAATATATTTGTCTGCTGTTGCAAATTCAAAATATAAAAGAAATGGTTTCGTATAATTAAAAATAATGTCTAAATAAGTTTGGAAAATATAACTTCCGGGCTCACTATCAACCAACATAAACCTGTTTTGTTAAAAAATGTCAAATAAGCAGCCCCATAATAGTGTTCAGCCGGCCAGTTGGCCGAGCGGTTAGCGTGCCTGACTGCGGAGCCAGTGGCTGCCGGTTCGAATCCCGCATGGATGTTTCTTTCTCTATCTTTGTGTCCTTTCTCCCTTGTGTGTGATTGTGTGAATGGGACCGGCCCTATAAACGGGTTTGTTGTTGTGTGACGTGGGCGACGCTGCTCCACCGCCGTGGCTTCGCTACAGGTGCCGACTGGGTAAAGGGAAGAGGGTAGCAGTTCTGGCACTTTCTGAGGCCAATGGACAATAGCTTCAGTGTCCGCCATTTAAAAAAAAATAATAGTGTTCAAATGTCTTTCAACTTTAAAGTGGTGCTAAAAAGAAGAGTATTTCCACAACATCCTGCTGCACCAGTAAAATAAACACAAATCACAACAATAATAAATCAAAATACTTAATCACCATACGTTCTTGTGTCTTTAAAAGCGAAAATACTTTTATGATTATAGAACTACGCACATTAATTAAACTTTCAATTGACTTTCATAAGAATGAAAGTAAATTTCACACATGCATGCAAAAGGTAGACTATAAATTATACAGCATTTTAAAAGCACAAAATGTTTGAGCTTGAATTTTTTTTCTTATTTCTGAACTATGAATAACTGTTATTATTATTCTTAATAACCGATATATTGTTCTGAATCCTTTTGTATTTGTTTGAAATGCTTTCAAAACAAAACATTAAAACTTCCCCGTTTGACGCAACATAAAAGAATTAAACATTTCAACAATTCGAGCATTTGCTTCTTAAGAAAGTGGAAGAAGCCCAAGGAAAAAGCTAATTTATATTCAAGCGTTGAATTTGTTTGAATTAACTGATAGATGACAATTTCGGTTTTTGTTACATTTTAAATATTAGTATGAAGTTAATTTTAAAGTTAGTTTATAGAATTGCTTTATAATATATATTTTTGAAAGCAAAGGACTTTATTTTTGTTCAAGCATGTAGTGGAGAAGATAGCTAAAATGAATAATGATGGTTTTATGATCATTGAATAACGTCAAGGGTGACGTAGAAGTAATGACATCAAATAAAATATCTTTTTAAGTAGATTTTATATTACTTAAACATAAAATATTCAAGCAATAATTTGCTTCTACCAAGGACTACTCCAACATGCCTGTTCAATATAACCTATACATAAAGAAGACATCAATATCCTTGAAACGAAATAATTAGCTTGATGAATGAACACATTCAATTAATACTATTCATGTTTATTTACAGTTTATACATGATGCATTATAGCTAAGTTTGACATCAAATATTAGCGATCCACATAGCACAAAAACAAAGTAATAAGAACAACAAATAGTGCCATTCCAAACGTAGAAAGAAAGTTGAAGTAAATACAAAAAGAGTTTATAAATAATAATAAAATAATGAATACATGCTGCTGAATGTCAAATCGCTTCATCCTCATAAAACCAGAGACGTAAATAATTGCATATAATGCAATTATTGCATAGAAATATTTCTTAGAAACAAAATAAACTCATGAAAGCGATACAAATATTTAAAAAATCAAATAGTTTAACTAATTATAATTTTTATTATTATATAAAAAGGACAAATTTTAATTATTTAGCTTTTTTTGTTTGCTACTGTTTTAATCTGTCTAATATCTACACATTTTTGTAACGAAACAAAATCCACTAGACTCAAAGATTTCGATTTTTTATTTGACATAAAACTTTCCAAAAGGTTAATTATATGAAGTTTCTGACTTTCCTAAAAATATTTTCATTGTAATTACAAATTAAAACCTTTCTAAGTAAAACCAATTGCATTTTTACAAAAATAATCTTTATTATTATAAAGCCATACAAGCAGAAAAATCCTAAAATAATATTAAAACAAAATAGCTCTGGTGTTAAAAACCAAAATATACAGTATTTCAACCTTTCATTATGAAGTTTTTCTGTTCATGTAATGGTTTACCGGATTTTTCCGTTCATGTACTGGCTTTTCCGTAATGGTAAACCAGTAATTCTAGTTTCCAAAATTATAGCTCTTATTACTGCACATTTAGTAAAAAGAGAATGCAAAACTGAAAAATAAAATTGTACCAAATAAAGGATTTTTATACCAAGTTCTAAGACATTAAAATTACTATATTTCGCCGCATTTAGCAAAATTAATCACTTATTATAAAATCATATTTTATAGTTCATTTTACCGAAATTATTAGCGAAGTGCTTTGGTAATAATTAACGAGCTTTTTGGGACTTCCATAGAGCCAGAAACAAAGTAAACTTTGCCCTATTCTGGTAGTTTTGATCAAATTTTTTTTCAAATATCATAGATATAGATTAATTGTGGATTACTGTTTTAGATTAAAAAGTAACATAGTTATTTAAGCATATTTGTTTAAAAACAAGAACGAACTCACCGTCACTAACCAGTGTCTTACTTTTTCTACCAGAGTGATACCTAGTTAAGTATCTAGTCAGACATCTAGTTAGAATTGTTGTGGCTTATGGTTTACTCTGTAGCACATAAGTATGTTTTGTTAGCGTTGGGGGTTCTGTGTTGTTCCTCACTAGCAGATGCAATAAGAATATAATCTAGGTAGAGAAAAACAACACAGAACCCACAACAATAACAATATAACCTAGATACCTAGTATGTTTTGTTATTAATGTGGGTTCTGTGTTGTTCCTCACTAGCAGTTGTGATTAGAATATGATCTAGATAGGGAAAAACAACACAGAACCCACAACACTAACGAAACATACTTATGTGCTACAGAGTAAGCCATAAGCCACAACCGAATAATACTTACTCTTTTGAGTAGGTTTTTAATGCATAATTTTAATGATAATAAAAATAACTTCCAAAGAGCAATTGATTTAACCTATAATATGCATTACGCACAAAATATTTACAGCAAAAATTGTGTAAACAACTGGTTGTCATTAACAACTACACAAGTGATTGAATAATAAATGTCAAGAGATGTAGTTCTGCTTCTAGCGAAGACAACTCTTTAACTTCCGTGAAAAAATGATGTTAACTGTTTAACCAATTTGAACTATTTTACCTATTTCCATATAGTGCGTTGTAAAAGAAAATTGGCTTGCATGAGTGCCAAAATTTTTAAAGCGAAGAAAGTAAACAAACTTTCTTTCAAAATCAAATTCTTTCGATTGAATTGGGTGACCATTTAACTCAACATTATCTTCTTCTAGCTCGAAGTAATCAAATAGTGATTTGAGTTAGCAAAAATGGCACACAAAAGGAAAAGATCTGAAAGAGTAAGCATGTCCAAAAAATGTGAATTGATATTCCCCGTCTCAAGAATTAGAGCCATGTTAAAAGTGAAAAATGTAGCTCCAAGAGTTAATTCAAAAGCTGTTATATGCATGACCGCCGCTTTGGAACACGTTGTTGCAGAACTTCTTGATCAGGCTCTAAACTTTACGCACACTTTGCGAATCAAGTCTCACCATTTAAACAGTGCGATGAAAACAGATCCGGAATTAATTAGACTTTTCAAAGGCTGTGATGTCCACGCATCTAAGTTTCTGCCGTTTCACTATTTTCAAGGACTCGTTTGAAGATATTAGGAAACCTAACGTACTGGCTTAAAAGGCTTTTTCAAATTGAAATATATTGGACGTTTTTGGTTACGATGAAAACTAATAATTTAATTATGATTAATATTTATGATTTAATAATAATTTTAGGTAATGCATGTTAATGAACTTTCCGTTTCCAAACCAATTTGTGTAAGACGACATATTTGTAGTTTTGATCAAAAATAAAATTGATGATTCAAACGTTTTCTTTATTCTAATGTAATAAGGTTTTCCTATTCCATTCTTTTTTGATAACCGAGCACGCTTATTCATTTTTTTTATCCTGGTGAAATAATATTTGGCGATTTGAAAATTAACCAAAATGTATGAAAATGTGCCAAAAACCAATTATCTAACGGTAAACAAAAATTGCGGCAGACCCGAAGGTGACGTCATTAAAAGCAAAGACAGCAAAAAGCATCATGATAGCCAGAGACGAGGTTTTAGCAAACTGAGAGAAAATTTTCGCCAAACCAAGGGGACCCCCAATACAACGCCTTAACCTCTGCTTCACTTAGAACCAATTTTAGAAGAGTGGATTCAGAAGAAAATACATAATAGTAACTACATCGAATTATAATTATTTAAGTAATAAATAATTACAATTATGAATAATTATAATTATAAATAATTATAATTATAAATAATCATAATTACAAATTAAAATAATTATAAATAATTATAATTATAAATAATTATAATTATAAATAATTACAAATAATTATAGTTATAAATAATTATAATTTTAAATAATTATTAATAATTATAATTATAAATAATAATAAATCTGAATAATTATAATTATTAATAATTATAATTATAAATAATAAATTTGAATAATTATATTTATTAATAATTATAATTATAAATAATAATAAATTTGAATAACTATAATTATTAATATTTATAATTATAAATAATAATAAATTTGAGTAATTATAATTATTAATAATTATAATTATAAATAATAATAATTTTGAATAATTATAATTATTAATAATTATAATTATAAATAATTATAATTATAATAATTATAATTATAAATAATAATAATTTTGAATAATTATAATTATTAATAATTATAATTATAAATAATTATAATTATAATTATAATTATCAAATCTTATTATTATTAAGTAAATAAGTTTAGGATACAAGGGCATGAAAATGTTGCCTTTTCTGTCACTCCTTTCTATTTTTGAGGAATCTCTTCTCCTTTTTCTATTTTCAAAGTGAAATATTTAATTGGGTGTTAAACAGTTTCGGCAAATTTTTTCTGCAAAACATGACGACATTTTTGTACTCCATAAGTGTGGTATTTGTTTGGTATGCAAAATACTGTTCATTCCAGCATTTCTGTATCTTATAACATACAAGCAACTATCTGCAATTGGCTGCGAAACGAATTTAACAAAAAGGAAGAAAAAACATTTATATCCAGTATTTTTAATTTAACCGGGTGCAACTGTTTTTTCCCTTTTTTTTAAAAAACTTCTTTTGTATTTAAAAAATTTGAAAATTAAATTTTAAAAAAAAAATTAAAAATGCACCCGGCTAACCGAAAAATACCTCATATTCTCATAAGTTTAACATTGAGTCATTAACCAGTTTTTCGTATTCAGCAGAGTTTTAAAAGGAATACTTTTTTCTTTGTTTTGCAAATTTTGAAAATTAATCTTAAATATTCAAAGTATAATTTACGCATAAAAGTAATGTTAAACAACTATATATTTTGTTGAAACATTAGATTTCCAAAATCAGGTGTTCATCATTTCCTCAAATTATTTATGTTAGCACATCCCATTATTTAATATCGTAATAAAATGCCTACTGTATGAAAATCAATATTTGATAGCTACAGTGCAGCTTAAGTTAAAAATTTGCATTAAATCTATATTAAAAATCGTGGCACTAAAATCAATATCTTAGAACCAAATAGATATTACCACAAATACAAATCAATGCTTCAACTTTTTTTTCATAGCTTAGGTAAATTTGGTGAAAATTCTCAAATTGAAATATTTCGAGTTAGGTATTCATGTGAACCCAGATTAACGATTTCAACTTCTTCATTAGGTAAGTAGGCTATGCCTGAATTATGAACGATTTTAATTTATGGTTTTTTACGATACTACCTGTAGTCCCAATATTTAACTTAAGTTATAGTTGAGACATCACTATCAAAATTATTCGAAAAAGATGGCGAGAAAGAGAAATATAACGAAGTCGGTTACCACACTTGGCGAAGTTTCTCTAAACTTTTACTTTCTTACTGCGTGTTGAAAGCTTCTCCCTAGCAGTTTGTTTTACATTGATGCGTTATTTCGAATTTTCATGTGTTGTAATTAATTTTGGCGCTATTTAAACGAAGAAACATACACATAATTAAATTTAGAAATTCAATAAACCGGCATCCGTTGGAAAAGGGTAATTGTTCACATGGTAGCACTATTTAACTACGCTGGGTTTTTTTTTACTAGCCGAAAGACACGAAATTACTTTCTGTAAATTAACAATTACTGCAATTTCGCAATTACTATTCATTTGAATTATTTCTCTAAAGATTCTAATATATTATTAGTAAGTTTGCAAGACTTTATACTATAAATAACTTATTATTGGAAAACTAAGGCTTTATCTACTAAATATTAACTGCTTAGATGTCATATAATAGCATGGAAAATTTGCAAGCTACGCCGAATAGAGTTGTATTTGAAATATTATTATTTCGCGAAATAAAAGGCTATATAACATTATTCTAACGGTAGACAGATATTTTATACGGTTCAAATTACTACATACCAATAATTTTGAACTCAAAAATGATCATATCAATGAAATTACTTTGATGACTCCATTCTGAAGAAATGTTTACATCATTTTTAGGAAAATTTTACTGTAATTACGTTCTAAAAAATGTTATTCGTTCGTCTTAACTCTTACGTCATTCCTATACGTTAGAAATAGAGACACAATTACCAAACTCGCACTTAATAAAATTGTATGCTCGTCATTAAATTTCAAACAATGCTAACGTATTTTTTTTTTGCTACTTTTTTATTCCTATGGAAAATAGTGTTGTTAAATGTAAATATTTCGTTCTTATAATAATCGAGCGTAATTTGTAAATATCCTAATTGTCATCATCTTTATTTTATTTATATGTTTCCTTTAGAAGAAACAGGAAAAAAAGAAAAAAAAAGAAACGTTTTATTTTTTTTTTTGTCTGCAATTTTCACACTCAATTTCGGTAAGTTCATGTTTTTTAACATTTTTTTATAGACATAATATATTCTATCGATTTCAGACCGATGTGATTTCTCATTGACTAGTACGAAGACCAGTATGGCATATGATATCCCCTAAATTCTTGTAGAGCTGTACTATCACTTGACTATTTCGCAATTGTGTAAAAAATTATTATCGAAAAAAAAATCATGTATCCTTTGTCTAAATGTCCCTTTCAATCTTCAATCTGTAATTGATTTCAAGTTACCAAAATTTACAATAAGTGACATTTTAAATATTTTTGGCAAAAAATCATGTATCCTTTGTCTAAATGTCCCTTTCAATCTTCAATCTGTAATTGATTTCAAGTTACCAAAATTTACAATAAGTGACATTTTAAATATTTTTGGCAAAAAATCATGTATCCTTTGTCTAAATGTCCCTTTCAATCTTCAATCTGTAATTGATTTCAAGTTACCAAAATTTACAATAAGTGACATTTTAAATATTTTTGGCAAAAAATCATGTATCCTCTGTCTAAATGTCCCTTTCAATCTTCAATCTGTAATTGATTTCAAGTTACCAAAATTTACAATAAGTGACATTTTAAATATTTTTGGCACCGATCGGCCTGTGTAGGGGTTAGGGAACTGCCCTTGCATCAGAAAGGTTCTGGGTTCGAATCCTGGTCAAGGCATGGATGTTCTTTCCTTCTCTGCACTGTCTGTCCTTACTGTGGAAACAACGTCGACACACCTAATATGGTGCCCCTGAAAGAGTGGCCAATAAATCTGCCCTTCAGATGCCTGTATGACCTAAGTTATTCCTCAGGCGGGCATTGGGAAAAAATATCTTTGGCTGACTAATATATAAAAATGATTAACATTTCTCTTCCTTCAAATATTTTTAAAGACATTGAATACATTTATCCAAATTAGAATAATTTTTAAGACCTTGATGGTAGAATATCTTAAATTACTAAAAAATTTTAAGACAGGCAATAAACTCAATATAATCAAAAGGAAGCTTCGTAACAATTTTCAATAGTTTCCTCTAATTAAAAATTTCTTTTTCTTCAGTTTTAAAAGTAACATAACGCTATATTTTATGATAGAAAAGCATTTTATAAGTACAAAAAAGGAATGTGTAGAAAATGTAAAAAAATTGTTTGGAATTCGTTAGGTTATACTGAAAATTCCTAAAACAATTTTGTCTGAAAATAATTCTTAAATAATTTCCTAAATTTAAAAAAAAGCAAAAGTTTGTAGATAAGTGAAAGTTTGCGAGAGCATTTTTTTTTGTAATGTGCCTCACAGGCAACCAACCAAACAAATAATTTATGCTTGGTTGTTTAATAAATAGCATAGATATGGAGGTAAATAGGGTACTTGTAATTAATTACAAGTTATATAGAGCATGAACGTTAGAAGCGGATTTGATAATAATTACGGTTATAATAGTGTCGCTTTGAAGACTGCGACCCTAATCATAGATTCAAGAACTTAATATGCCATGTAAGCAATATATGTACTAGTTGAATATCGCTCTTCTTAGAAAAGGTAAATAATGTATCATCGCTACAACATTATAAGAAGAAAGCAAAGAGTCATTACCCAACGAAGTTATAACAATTAAAAATGATTATGTGATTTAATGAGAATGATTAGCATTGCTATTCAGGGCACCAAAAATAAAACGGACCAACCTGAATAACTTCTTATCTAATGAAGGTATCTTCACGGTTTTGATCTCAATCTTAATGGCTTGAGGGGGTGACTTCAATTATGCTAATTAAGTAGCGTTATCGATATTTTAAGTTAAGAAATCAGACACGAAAACATACTTTGTCTGAATAATCATAACTTATTTTTTTCAGCTGAATCGGATTTCTGGCCTTCAACATAAAGGAGGTTGAATCAGTCTGGGAAATGTCGTTCCCATAGTTTCATCATGAGAGCGGTCCAAAAAAGACCCCATACTTCGCCATATTTTGAGAATTGTTTAAGCGAATTTAAAAAAAAATTTCACATAATATTGTAAGATTTGATAGATTTGTTTGTCAAAAGATAATTCCTTGCAAAAAATTAATTTTAGTTAGTGGTATACAACATTGCATGTTTTAAATTAGATTAAAAAAATATGGTGTATATTTTGGCTACAATATGAAGTGGCTTTATTTCGATGGAACAGTGTTTTCCTTCTTTTTACGTATTTGATCTTTTTTTTTTCAGATATTTTTTCTTCTTCCTCGGTATGTTATGTTCTATTACCACCATGAACGTGATGTATACATATTTTCACCTATTTCAGCAAGCTTCAAATTTTTGGAAAGCTTATGTGCATTGATTACATTAAGCACTAATTTCTTTAGATTTTTACTCATAATAAGGCATTTATGCAATGACTGAGAGTCAGAAAATATCAGGAACCATTCAACTTTTCCAGTGCCTTCACAAATCTCGAGATAACTTAACTAAATACAAAAGAAACAAGATAACAGAATATAATATTTCAACTTTCATGGAATGCTGATCATGTTAAAACACAAGAATGTTTCTCAGTTTCTTGTTAAAGCACAAGAATGAAGTCTAAATTGTCGAATAATTTCCAGAAACTAACGATTTAAAAGTAATAAACTTTTTTTTACTTAGACATACAAAATGTAAAATGTTTATTAAGCATGAACTGTTATCAGGATAATAAACTTTCCTGAAAAAAATTATTCCCTTTAGTGCATAATTTATTTCCGTTCATGATTACTTATTTATCTACAATCTAATAATATAACAAAAGAGGTATTGATATAATGCGTCATAATTCCAACATACTCCTTAAATGTTGCCCTGCGTGTTATGCCTCCGTGACATGTCATGTTGCCCTTCATGTTATGTTTTTTTAAGGCTGTTTTCCAAAGGCTCCGTCGTAATATGAAAAGATGTTTTTTTGCGAATAATATGCTATTTTATTGAAACTGTTGTGAGTTTGTAACTGTTACTTATGACTGTTAGGAGAAGTTTAGCCTATCTAAAGCCAGCGCTATCTACTCTTATTTTAAGAATTGAGCAAAACATCAATATGGAGAAAAGCCCCAATTTTACGAAAATAAAAAGTATTTCTGATCTAATTTTTTTAATATTTAAAAACTTAATCCAATGCTGCATTACTTGGGCTTATAAAAATTTACAAAAACTGAGAGAAATGTCACCAAATTGGCGATTTTTAAAAAAAATTTTAATAGCTTTTAAAATATTTAAGTTATTTGTCTGTTCTATAGCCCAGATAATTCTTCACGACAAGATTTATATATATAATTTAAAATCATCGTATTGCTTCAAGTGTATGACACTTGAACTACAGCTTTTTTATTTTCCTTGGCAAGAGAGCTTCGAAAAACAGTGTTAAGGAAACTATCACTTATTTGATTTTAACTTGAGTAGGGTATAAATTTCTACACATCTAAGTTAAAAGTGATCTGTGACTTTTTTTCCCATATTAAGTCAATCACAGTTAATCATACAACATATTTAAAGTTCTATATAGATTATAGAGTTAAATGGTCTGGTTTACACATTTTATTTCATAAACAGCACAGAAATAACTCTAATGCTTTAACTCATCATATACCTGTATTTTTTTTAATACCAGCAAATTTTATGATTAAGATGAAATTTGTAAGAAAATACTTTTTTATCAGTATACTTTGTTTCTACTTTTATCCTACTCAGCAGAATAATACCAAATTTTCAATATTTCTACTTCCAATTTTTTAGAAAACTCAGCATTAGGAAACTGAATTCTTCCACCAAAATTGAACAAGTTAGGCATCGGTTTTATTTTTGCTCCTTTTTGTTTCCACACAACTAGATTTGAGAAGGAGATGATAAAATCTCCCCAAAAAATGAGTCTCGCTACAAGATTTTCTACTCTGCCACCTTTCATGACCGATATGCAATGTAAAAGAGAGACGGAAAGAAACAGGAAAAACGGGAAAATGAGAAACAAAATAAAACATGCCAAACTCGTGCCACGCTGCCTCCCACGAATGCAATCAAGCAAATGTGATTCAACCCACTACACAACGTACTCCACTGAACGACTGAAGCGAGATGAAAATATAAGATAAAAAAAAAGAGTTTAAGAACTGATTTTTTCGACACTAAAAAAACGGGGAAAACTCGTTTTTTCATCTCAGCAAAATGTAAGATAAAATCCAATGTATTTTTCTACTGTTAAATTGGTGGCAATTTTTACGGAGGAATCAGAGTGTATGATGATGATTTTACTTTATTTACATTTCAGTAAAGTGTTTAAATGTTACATTTATCGAAGGCAGGAAAAAGTACCTCGCATTTTAGTCAATAAAAAAAGTATTTGAACTGTAAATATTTATTTCTCCAATGCAAATATTTATTCACGGTAATAATGGAAAAAATTGAAACTTTTCTCCTTTTTTTTAAAGAACTCCTGTTCTGAATTAAATTGTTCATTTTACGTTCGTTGATTAGGTAATAAATTTGTAAATATGACAACACAGTAAATTTTCTTAAATATAACGTATTTTTAGTTGAGCACATGTAATTTTATCATTTCATAGTGAAATAAAACTTCAAATAAGAGTTTATGAATAAAAACAAAATCTTAAATTAATAATAAAAAACGTTAATAGTTTCTCATTGTCACATGCAATTTCGTGTATTACATTGAATTGGAAATTAATAATATTGAAATATGTGAAAGAAAGATATTGAGACATCATACAACGAAAACTAAACAGCAAAGAGTTACCATTATTCTAATTTTAATTTGAAGTGTAAAGGAAATTTCGAAATAATTTCGCCTTTTGAAACAGGTTAACTACTCCAGCGGAGAAATATAGGGCATTTTCCACTCAAATCCGGGGTTTTGTTCTCGCAGTCACTACAAAATTTATCATGTATGAGGGTTGCTATTTATATTTCTGGCCTAATAATGAAAAAACAAATATGTAGGATCGAAATTGGTTTTATTGTTTTTCAAAATATTCTCCATGATGATCAATACACTTTTGCATGCGTTTGAATCAATTTTCAAAGCACTTTTTTCAGTCCGATTGAGGTAACTCCAAAACATGCGTTTTGAATGCATCAACCGCTTCTTCGGGGGTCGAAAATCGTTGTCCACGTAATTTATTTTTGATGTGTGCGAATAAGAAGAAGTCATTAGGTGCCAAATTAAGGCTGTACGGCGGATGACCCATCAGTTCGATCTTTCGTTCCGTCAGAAATGCCTTTGTTTGAGTCGATGCGTGAGAGCTCGCATTGTCATGACGAAGAATGATTCGCCTGTTCTTCTGCTTTTTTCGAATTTCTCCGATGACTTCTGGTAAACAAATGGTCGTGTACCATTCAGAATTGACCGTCCTGCGTTGCTCTAACGCCACTGTTGCCACATGACCGTTAATGCCGAAGAAACAGGCAATCATTTGTTTCGATGTGCTTCTTCCTCGAACAACTTTTATTGGTTTTGCCTCGTTTTGGAAGAACCATACAGTTGATTGCTGTTTTGTTTCCGGCTCATATGCATAGATCCATGATTCGTCACCTGTGTAGATGTTATACACAGCCTTTGATGTACCTTGAACGTATTTTTCCAACATTTCCTTGCACCAATCGACACGAGCCTTTTTTTGAGCGTTTGTCAGATTATGTGGTATCCAACGCGAACAAATTTTTTTTACGCTCAAATGTTCATGCAATATTTTATTGATGCTAGTCATACTAATGTCCAAAGACGCCTTTATCTCACGGTATGTCACATGACGATCTTGCTTTATCAGTTCACGCACAGCATCGATCTTTTCTGGCACAACAACGGATTTTGGACGACCTGTACCAACACCTCCTAGAAGTATGAAGGCCCCAGCACGGATCAATTTAGTAGTCCGATGTGACGAAGTTAACTGCGCAGTTGATGAAAAATAAGAAAAATGTCATTACGTTCGGGGTACTAAGCTGCGCAGTGGTTGAAAATACGGCGTATGTCATTACGTTTGGACTACTAAAGGATATTTATGGTAACCCGTGCAGAGGCCTACTCTTTTCTAGGAGGTGTTGCCTGTACGGGATTCGTCCTGGATCGAACATCGACCACGATTAAATTCGTTATACCAATTTTTTGCAGTGCTGTAGGATGGCGCTTTATCGCTGAACAAAGAATTAAATTCATCGAAGCACTCTTGTCTTGACAATCCACGTCGAAAGTTATGAAAAATAATGGCATGAAAATGCTTACGATTCAATTCCATTTTTTGAAAGAGAAGAACTTTTCAATTTACTGTCAACAACACAAATGAAGCTATAATGGTAAATCGTCTGCTGAATTTATGTTTAAAAATATCAAACTTTCGATTAAAATCGTCTGCGTTCACCTAGCAACACTTACTGTTGCCAAGGCCAGAAATATAAATAGCATCCCTCGTATGTGAATGAGTTATTCTTTCTTCTATGCTTAGCTTGATTAGTTTAACTTGGCTTGGTTTTATGACAAATTTTCGGAACTATACTGATTTTAATATTGACGATATGCTCCATAATTAAGAACATATTTGTTTTAGAAACAATTAAAGAAATAATATTATGTAAATTCTTAAAACTACATAAAATTAAGATTTTACATTAGATTTAGGAATTTGTTTTTTTGCAAAAAATACATATAAATTAATGTTTTGGAACTAATAAATGCAATATTAAACCAATATTTTTGGAGTATTTATATCTTCTCGTTTAAAAAAAAAGTCATAGATTACGTTTGATTTCAGTACTATTTATATTATATTTTTATTTTAATCTTAATTTTATTTCTTTTAATTTATATTTTATTTTAAATTTTTAGTATAATTAGAAACACAGGGAATCCTATTCAGCAAAATATTATTAAATAATTGATTTATTAAACAAAATATCTTCGTATTAATAATCATCTTGTTTCATGGCTCTCATGGCTTCAAGTTCTTATTTAATGTATCTCTAATACATATTAAGATAGAATTAACCATAACGTAGTTTGCTTATTAATAAACATTTTTGCCATCAATACATTGAATGCAGAAATGTTTTTTTCTTCTTTTTTAAAATAAACAATTTCAGTACAGTCATGCATTACTAATTTGCACAAAAGTTATGAATGTTTCTTTATATTTATTAACTATATCTAACTAGAAATTATAGACGAAGAACAAGTTTTGTTTCCATTGGAATTGCAATATATTTTGTAAAATATGAATTTCAAGAATTAATTATGCACTATATATATATTGACAGATGCAGCATATGTTACTCACAGACAAGCATTCGTAACATTAAATATCTACTTTTACAGTTTTAAATTCCGTGAAGATTAAAATAATTAAAGCAATTTAATTTATTTTCACGTCACAGTACTTATCATTTAACAATTCGATGCACATTAAAACACTAGGGAAACAAATCTTATTCAATTTCTGAGACTTTATTTTAAGAGAAAAATTTTTTTAATTAGGTTTAAATATATATTTTGCTTTAAGATTTTAAGGCTTAAGTCCCTAACTAAAATTTTGTAAAATGTTTAAAATGAGTTTTCATATTTCTTATTTTAAATTGCAACATGAATATCCTTTTAAATAAATTTTCCGTATTCCCAGAGGAACATGAAAATATGAACATTAATTTTAAAAATTCTATACGTTCAACTCTGCAAATGATAAAATGAACAAAACTTAAATTTATTTTAATTTTATATTACTAATTGAATAAAATACATACCTTTTAGTACATTTTATGCAACACATGTTAACATTTATCCTTTTTCTAAAAAAGAATGTTAGATATAATCTTATCTCAACTTTATACAATTAAATTTAGCTAAATTGAATTGAATCATTTTTTGGAATGGAAAATATAACTAGCAGCAATTTCTGTTGACTATTTTTAATAATAAAGATATTCGTGACAATTTTTTTAAATGAAGATAATCATTCAAATATGCTAAGTGCTTATTTATATGATTATAATTTTATGTGTTATATGTTTTTTTAAAAGTGGTTTATGTATGAAATATACTTATATATATAGATATAGGTTTATGTATATAGATATAGGTTTACTTATAAAGATATAAATACCGATATAAAATACAGAAATTTTATATAACAAATAATAAACAAATTCTTGTAATTTAGTAATTTTTAAATCTGAATAGCTTCATAGAAAATCTTTTATATTCATACGAAATAAACATATTTTTATTATATTATAGAGTTTTATCTTTTCGTTAATGCGCGAAATATATTAGAATTATATTACCGAAATGATTTGAATATATTTAATTTAACTTAAGAAGATTTATAACCACAAAAAATAGTTTTATTCAGTAAATACTAAGCAAGAAATTATCTACCGAAGATGTTCCCCTACAAAAACTTAATCTCGCAAAAACAGATATAATATTATGTACAGTGTGCCAAAAAAACAACGGATCACACTAAATAATTTTTTATCTAATGATCGGATCTTCACCTTCTAGGACTCATTCCTAACATTTTGAAGGGCTGACTTCAAATATCCTAATAACTAAACGCTGACGATATTTTCGTCATTCAAATATCCCAATTACTAAACGCAGACATAAAAATGTACTTTCGCTGAAAAAACATAATTTTTTCTCGATGAATCCGGATTTCGGACCGGTATTATTAATACTGAATAAAATATTATTATAAAATATTAATAATGAACAAAATACCTCTATTGTTTTTAAAATTGAGTTCACACGAAATAAAAAAAAAACAGTTGAAAAGGTGATATATTACGTGCAGATTTAAATTTAGTAGATGGTTAACTACACATAAATTTATTGATTTTATAATTTATAAAGTAATAAAATCCTAGCAAATAATTAACCTTATAAAATACAAAAATATTTCAAAATAAAAAAAAAGTTATTTTTTTCCAAACAAAAAATTAGCGAAGAGCTGGATGGTCACGATTTTGATTGCCTTTTAAAAAATTCTAAGCATTCTTAAATCAAATTAAATATACCTCTATTGTTCCTTAAGTTTATTTTTACACAAAATTTAAAAAAAAATTTAGTTTAATATTTTAAAATAATTACATAAATTTTATTTAAAATTTAGTCGGTAATTTCCACGCATTAATTTATTATATTTGATAATCAAGAAAAGAATAAAAACTAGCAACTTTAAAAATTTGTAGAAGCATCTTTTGATTATACCTTAAAGTGCTACTTCTAACCACAAAACTTTAAATAAAAATGTGGCCGTGGCGCTTTCTTTTTTATCGTAATGGAGAAAACTTTAGTTTCAGAAGTTAGATTGTCAACTTTGCCTCGATTGTCACCATTTTATTCCATGGTATATGGAACTCACGTTTGGTACGCGCTAATGACGAACATCGTGGCTGGCAAATAGCACCGACCATTAAGCAGTTTCCTGCTGATCAGCAAAGACTAGAAAATGAAGTGCTTTTCCCATCAAATAATGTCTCTAAAGAAGTGAAAGTCATTATATCAAACTGCGGACAAGTATCAGCACTTTTAGAACCATGGAAATGGGAATAAAGATAGATATCCAGTTCTTGATATCTTAAATGTAAGAATACTTATTCAGTTAAAGTCTTTTAGGGAAGTTAATTTGTGAAGTTGGTTTAATATTTTTTATTTGATTAACTCCGGGATAAAAGGTTATATGATGTAAGATTTCGTTGTAGTACAGTATTTCTGAAGAAAAAAATTTGACTTAAGCAAAAAAGACATAGATGTAGTTTGTTCTTTGATAACAAATTTTCAACATACTTATTATCAACGAATTAATTATAGTTATAAACGTAGAAGAAAAATTATCAACATATAAACGAAACATATTTTAGTGAAATGAAATGATGGGTGGATAAGAACTGTTTAAAAATGCAAGGTGCTGAAAAAAACGGTCAGAAAAATTTAAATAAATAATAAAAAGTAATAGGGATAAAATAAGCATTAAATAAGGATAAGCATTAAATGATAAGCATTAAATAAGGATAAAAACTAAAAAACATTTGGTCCAAACTATGTAAAAAGGGAGTGAAAATCACGAAAGAACATATTATGTTTGATATCATTCTAAAAAATAACTACAAAAGATTCTACAACACTAACGGCAAAAAGCATTTATTTGATTTAATTGCTTAGAGAAATGTTTGAAGTAGGACCAACAAATGTCACGCATAGTCTACAAGGACGTAAAAATGATTCCCAAGTATGCTTAAATATGCCATGTGTGCCTTTGACATCTACTGAAAGGTCATAAATCCAAATTATAAGGTAGGAGGAACTTCAACTATTACAATAAACCTTACAAGAACCTTAATTATTTCAATATACAATTTCTATAAATAATTATTTGTCCAAAATTTCACAAATTCCTACAAAATTTAGAACAGTCACATGTGGGTCTAATACCTACCTAACTAAACCTGGTACCATTTTCTCTAACTACTTAAATAAAATTATTAGCAATATTATTAAAGAAGGTTTTTCTTGGATTATCATTAATAAGCAACCGACTTTAGAATATATTGAACAAAATAAAATTGATTCTAATGCGACTTTTGATTCGACCCCTTTTTAAACTAAGAGATGTTCTTCTGAATTATAAGAACGATTTAAAAATATCCGTAATTGCGATTCTGATTATTGGGAAAATCTAATTAATTTTTGTCTCTTTAACAATTATCCTTACAATAGAAAACATATTTTAATTCTAAATGATGGAATACCTTAAGGATCTAATTTTGCATCTCTCTTAGCTAACTTAATTTTATGAAAAAAAAAATTTTACTCTTAACATAAAATTTGTTTTTAGGATTATTGATGATTTAACTATCGTTAATTTTAGAGATTATACAATTTCGGTAAATAATATTTACTCCTAGGAATCTTGCTTCGTAAACATTATGATAATATAAATTTTAATTTTTAAGATTTGGGAATTAAAAAAGAATAAAAGAAAAAAAATGAAGACAATAAGAAGCTTTTTTGATTTATACGATAAAGGAAATGATTTTAGTTTTAATATAAATAAACATATTACTTAGAATTCCAATGTTTTTAAAAACATTTATTTAAATATCATTTATAATCAAATGAATGGATTTAAAATAATGTGTAGTAATGTTTATTTTTCCGGAAAACAAATAGACAAACTCTCTTAAAATTTAATAAAAAACAATGGATACACGACTAATGTAATTAGGTTTTATATAAAATAATTAAGTTAATTGTTTTTAGTATATTTATTATTATTAATAAATATACTAAAAACTTATATTTACTAATTTGCATTTTTAAAACTTATATTTATTAATAAAACTTACATTTGTTATTTTAAATATATAAAACCAAAGATGTGCAACTTCAGTATGGCAAGTTATGGTAGGTTCAGAAGAATTGAGATATAATAAATTTTAAATACTTATTTTGCTCACATACGCTTATCTAAATGAAAATATTGTTTGTTACATCATACTACTTTAAAACTAAAAGCTGTTGATTTAAAATAAAATTGTTTAATTAACTTAATAATGTAAAAAGGAAATGTAAAGATAAATTTTTATGTCATATGAGCTAACAAGCTTATTTTGTTCTTTAGATTTCAATTGTAATGTATTAAATATTGTTTGAATACTTTACACTCTAATAAGAGCAGATTTTAAGCTTCAAATACTCCAAATTCCAAAATTGTCTTCGTTAACTTGTTAATCAAAGCGTGTATTACGTAGCTTAAAATAGTAAACTGTGAATACAATCCTTAAATTAAAGAGTAATAATTACATTTTTAAAAGTAGAAGTTGAAGTATATCACAATTAAATTTCGAAAAAAAATTTACAAAATAGAAAAAGCTTTCGTACAAAATAAAATTTATAAAGTGAACAGCAAAATATTTGTAGAAATGGATAGATGAATAGGAATGTTAAATATAGAGATTTTAGCTATGATATAGCAAACTTGAGTTACATTAAAATTGTTGAGATTTTATGAAATTTAATAAACGATCAAGCTTAACATCGTTTCAAGCATTTCATTGATAATATTTTCAAAGTTAAAAATAATATAATTTTAAAACATTACGTAAGTTTATCTATTTTAAAAATTAAAAAAAAAAACGAACTAGAAAATAATTGTGAAAATGATGAGTTGTACACACCTAGAAGAACGTATGGTCAAAACTACTTAAATATGGAAAAAGAATTTAAATTGCTCCTGGCTCTATGGAAGCATCAAAAAGCACCGTAATTTTTAGCGAGGAGCTTTGGTAATGACTTAAGTAAAATTCACAATAAAATATCGTTTTATAATATGTGATGACATTTAGTAAATTTGCCAATTCAGTAATTTTATCATGATACCTTAGATCAAGGTATAAAAACCATTTTTTTAAATTTAATTTACTTCTTAGTTTTGTAATTTTATTAAATGTGTTGTAATAAGAACTATAACTTCAAAAACCAGAATTAACGATGCGTTACCATATGTACGGAAATCATATGAATGATTTAAATGCGGTATATTTTGGCTTTGTTACCAGAACTGTGATTTTTTATCAGAAATGTCCTTACCATATGGGTCATTCTCACGAAAACTGTCATTTTTCAGTTCATAAAATCCCAAAAAAGTAAAGTGAATAAAAAGCTCTGAAACTTTCTATATTAATAGAAATATGTAATGGCATTATAAAGAAAGTATATATCCTATAAATTATACTTAATATTTAAATTAATTAATTTTTTAAATAATTAATCTATAATTATTAATTTATAATTATTAATTTATAATAATTAATAATTAATTAATTAATTTAATAAATAAATTAATTAGTTTAATAAATTAATTTATTTTTCGAATTAATTAATAAGTAAATTAATTATTTTAACTATTTAAAAAGTGAGGGACTGACACTAATAGTGAGGGAATGATATTTTATTTTAATACATGTTTTTATCTAAGTTACATCTACCTAAAGTTTGAAAATGATAACATACTAAGTATATCTAATATTTATTATAATTTAGTCTTATATATTTAATAGTTTTTACAGGTTTGGGAAATAAAATTGGCTGGCACGATTGAACAAAAACAAATTTAATAATATACACATCTTGAATCATTCCCTCACTTTATACACTAGTGAGGGAATGACGAATTCAATAAAATTTAAAAATAACAGTTAGGCTTTATTAATTTCTGAAGTCAATCACATACAATTATATTCATACAAGAAAGCAACATATAATTATCCACTTTCTCGATGAAGTTGTATTTTATTTTACTCTAAAAAACGACATGAGGGAATGACAAATGTAAAAAATTTTACCCGGTTTGATTCATTCAAATTTATTCCACAGCAAAGCTTCTTTAAGTTGAAGATGGAAACATACTGCAATTTTGTTCTATGATGCCAGTTGTTAACTTCTGAAGTTTTTATTAAAATATTTTTATTCTAAGATGATTGCAGGTGATAAGAACATTGTTGTGAGGGAATGACGCGAAACACTGGGGACAAAGTTTAAAATAGTGCTGTGTTAATATTTTTATCAGAAATTAAATTTAAAATTTATTTTCTGAATTCTATATTTCAATATTCTCAAATAAAAAACACAAATTTGTAAAAAAAAAATTTTTATTTCAGAAACAATTTTTTTCTTTTTTTAAATCAGCAGTGGGGACAAGTGAGGGAATGACATATTGGTATATTTTTATTACCTAAAATCAATAAAAAATAAAAATTGATAATTTTATTTTTATTCTTTTGTTAGCTTGCATTCTGAAGGACACTTTCCCTGAAAAAAATTTTTTCGTAAGTTGTAAAACAAACATAAAATATACTGGGGACATGAAAATGACTGTTTTTGTGAGAATGACCCATATACATTACGATAATTTTATCATATTTTATTTCTCTGTACAGGAACCATGAGCTTTAAGATTTTAGTTTTCTTTTTATTAATTTCTAGTTATGTTGAGATTTCAAGAAGCTATGAGATCAGGAATTCTTTAATTTTCTCCCATTTTATAAATAATGTGAAATATTTAATACCGTATATTTATTCTTAAAAATATACCGTCTTACTAAACAATATGAAAATAAATACTAATTCGTGTCTAAAAAAACACTAATCTCTAAATTTGGAGAAACACACTCCAAATTTTGCAATAGTGTCATGTAAACATAACTGAAATTAATAATTACTGCATAGAATTAATTTTTACTTCCATAATAACAACCAGTTTCTAAAATACCAAGGATATTTCCGCCAATTAAATTAAATTTTATTATCACATCATTACCTAATTATCTAAAGTATTTTATTCCATTATGCAACATTTTATGAAT
Organism: Parasteatoda tepidariorum; assembly: GCF_982258835.1. NCBI lineage: Eukaryota > Metazoa > Arthropoda > Arachnida > Araneae > Theridiidae > Parasteatoda > Parasteatoda tepidariorum. Next base: position 90,769,894 of record NC_141760.1, on the reverse strand, counting down.
AAACTAGATCACTACATTTTAGTTGCCAAAAATATTTAAAAGTAATTGTATGAAGCCTAAACAATATCCAGTTATTTTTTTGTTCATTTTTCCAACGATTTCAACTGAATGATTACAATAATTGAAATTATCCAGTCTACTGAACCTTATTGAGGACGTAAAATTCGAACCTAAACTGTCAGTTATCAGGTAACTCAGCTAAATGAAGAGAGAGCATTCTGACCGCCAATCGATGTCAAACAAAGAATGCTTATTATCTGCGTGAGCATGACAGTTCTTTTGTTAAGTTGGCCAGTTAGCGAAAGAAAAATGATCTTCAGGCCATCTCAATAATTGGACGCGGCCACTCTATCAAGTTGCCACCAGACATATATTGTGGAGGAAGAACCGAACACTTTAATAGTGATGAGCATGTTTTATTAAGGAAATAAAAACTTTTTATTATGGTTTGGATGCTTTATTGTTGTAGGGCACAACATGGTTGCCATTTCTTATGCGTTATTTATAACTAAGTATATCTTCCGATCATTGCAATTTAGATGCTTACTAACATAACATTCATTCAAAAGAACATTTTTCTTAAAAACAGTGATGAAAAATAATATTTTTAGTACCTCTAGATTAGAAAATATGGGTGTTTCCGTTGTTAGAAAATAAAATTGCATATATTAACGTCAAAGCTGGCAATTTCTTATTATACAATGTTAAAAATTTCTCGGAAAAAATGGTTAAATAATAATTTAGTGAATGGTTGTTTTACTATAGTTAATCAAAACAGTCAAATAACCATAAATAAAATGGTAATCAAACTGTTAAGTTTGAGAAAAACTGTTTATTAACTGCTTTCACCTATTACGGTTAAACAACCAGAATTTTATCGTACCAACTAGACCAACCTAATGAAGCTACTTAGTTCTTTGCAACTGCGTATATATCATAGCTGAACGGGATTACCTGTCAATCTCATGACTGGTACAACTGGAATTCGAGTCCTAGTGTTGACACCATACTATTTCCTCCATTCTTTTCACCACATGAAGAATTTCCAGTGTCCGGCACTCTCCAATTACCATTACTTTACGAAAAGTCGAGATCCTATGTCTAGTTAAGTAATTAATTATTTTTACGATTTTGAAAAATACTAGTTGTAAATAGTTAAAAAACCGTATAGTTTTGTATTCATGGTTTTATAACCATACATTTCATAAATGGTTTTAAAACCATAAAGGAAAAGAATGTTCTTTACCGTAAACTTTACGGTTAATCGGCTTCCAGTTATCTAACCATAATTTTAGAATGAAAATTTAAACAGTGTAAGTGTTTTTTCTTCGAAAACAGTCTTCGCAAAGTATGAAACAACCAAGATTTTGTCACACTGTTTGGATATTCAATACAATTCCGAATAACAAATGATTATTTCAAGCTTTTAATTCGTAAGATTTTGATTTATTGGTATTATTAGTTACGAATAATTTCGTCATGCACAGGGGATCAGAAATCTATTTTGCTTTTGCTAATAAAAAAGACCCACAATTTTTAGTAATCAACCTGCATTATCAATAACGATAAAGATCAATAACAATATTAATAACAATTCGTGGTGGTAATAACCCAGAAGGAACATGGGTTATTGTTCTGATGTAACATTTGTGTACAGAGCGCAAAAATATAAACGGAGAACCTTAAGTAACTATTGATCTAATAATCAGATCTTCACGTTTTAGGACTCGATTGTATCGGCTCGGAGTGACATCAATAATGCTATTTAATTACTGCCGATGATATTTCAAGTTACGAAATTAGACGCAAATGAGCACTTTCTTTGAAAATTCATACTTTTTTTTGTACGGAATCAGGTTTGTCACCCCCAAAATATAGGGGGTAGGATCCCGGAAATATGGTGCCACTAGTTTGGTCCAAAGAGTGGTTCTAAATATTTTTTGAAATTTTCTGTTGAATCAAAATTTATTAAAATAAAAATTTTCAATATTTTAAAAACATAATAGAATATTACTAAAATTATACTTATAAAACCTTAATTACATAATTTTGAACATTTATTTAAAATAATATACATTTATAAACATCAGTTTCATTATATATATATATCAGTTTTGAAATAAAAAAGTTTTTTAGATTTTTAATAAAAAAGTAATAGTTGATATCTTAGTAAATAAATTTTTTTATAATAAACTCAGGAATGTTAAAAAACAAAACAAAAACTCCCAATAAGTTCTTAACTGTTTACTACGTAGTAAAAAAATTCCAGATCCAATTTAAATAAAAAGTACCGGCACTAAGTTTGCCAGTCCTTTCCATCGCAAAATACATTTTAATCGGAAAATGTTGCGGAACAAAAAATCTGATATACGCTAAATTTTACAATAATAATTACCGCAAAATCACTAAATCTCGCTAATTTTACAAATATTACTATAAAAATTATGGTATAATATTTTTCGTTGCTTTAGATTTTACGGATGATGCACCTAAAGTATAAGTACTTTGCACCGCAATTTGTACCGGAATTTTTTACACTGCACATAAAAATTTAATATGCATTTACTGGGTAACTAGGTGACTCAATTGCCTGTTTGTTATCAGGGGACAATTGTTCATCAAGGAACATGAAGTTTTTAATATGATATTATTTTAAAATTAAGGAAAAAAATTAAAAAAATTATTTTTTAGTATATTTAAGAAATAACATTTGAATAAAAATAAATAATGTCGAATGAATGTTAATCAACATTTACATTAGAGCAAATTGCTTATCAATTTTCCACTAGGATGAAAAAATATCCCTAAAAAGATTAAATATTATTTAAAACACTCAAGAAAGTAAATATGTATCTTACAAGTATGAACGTTCACAAAAAGTGTCAAAATTAATCTCCATAAACGTAATTAGATACTTTATAAGTATTACCCCATTTAAATGTTAAATTTGTAATTTTATTAATAAAAGAAATTAAATTTCCAGTTTAATTCATTACTTGTTTTCACAGGACATCATTTTTAAAACTAAACAAGGTAATTATTGCTTAATTACGAAGCCCTAATTACACTTACATAATTATAGGCATCCATCATTTATGATAAACAAAAGTTAAAAGAAAGAAAAAACAAAGTAAGAGGTTTATATCATATTTTTGCGATAAAATAAAAATAGGATGAATCTCGCTTTCCCTCAGCTTAGTAAAGATCATGTTATTAAAGTGATACATTTTAAGATCACCTATAATTGCAGAGGAGTTTTAAAAAAAAGCGCAGATATTGTTGGAATTGATTTAAATAATCTTGGGGAAGTTAACAACTAAAAAATAAGTGATATGAAAACAAAAAAGGTTTTTAATCACTTAACTGATTATGGTTATATTATACGGTTTTACTTTTCTAGTGATAATATGTTACAAACAATTGTTTGGGCTGTGATAGCCTGATTGGCAGGACACTGGACTCACGCTCGTGAGAGGGGGAGTTCAAATCCAGCAGGCCGAAAACTCCCCGTGTAGTAAATGGTGACCGGTGCACGTTAAGTCTATCCGGTCACAAAGTCCTCCATGTTCCCATAACAAATTATACATCAGGGTTTATTTCAAAGTTAGGATCTGTGAATTAATAAATGGATGCAAGAACAGATGTATGAATGGGTCCGCCCTATAAACAGGTGTGGAGTATGGGTGCGGGAGAAATTGAATTCTTAGCCATAGATGGCGCCACTGAAAAATAAGAACAATCGCATCCCCCCCCCCTCTGCCTTAATGGCCGACGACGAAAACAACAATTGTTTCCGGACTGGGTACACGGTGTCGAAATGGATGAAGCCTGTGTATTGGGGTTTGGTTCAGGATACTGTGTTTTAGGGGATGACTCAGTTTGTCGGGATGACTCAAGAGATAAAGTGCTTCACTCTGAAAAGTCAGCTGAGGGTCAAAGCCTGGTGACGGCTGTTCAATTTATTTACTGCTTTCAGTATGCACTGACTTACCAACCTCAGTACTGGTGAAAAATGAATGGATCATGCTTTTATTGTCTCCTTAGTGTCAAGCTAACTGGGAAGGGTTTTCCTTTTTAAGTAACACAATTGAGAGTTTCACCCAAAAAATTGTCTATAGAAATCGAGTTTTTCTCAATGCCTGATTCAGGAGTTTCGAAGTCTTCTCGGATGAGTTGGATGTAATAAGGTTAAGTTGTAGAACACAAAAAAACCGCAAATTTAATATGAATTTACTGTTCAACACAATTGACGAAATTAAATAAAAAAAGTTTTAAAAAATCTCTTATCTATCTGTAAAAAATTAAAGCTTACCAAGTTTTTTTCATTTCAGATACTTTCGGTAACTTTAATGATTAGATTGACTATTTTCAGTAAGTACGCAGAAAAAAAGATGGATTTGATTCCACAAAAAGAAACAGCCTATGTTCAAAGCCGCATTTAACATATCACAGCAATTGATTCTTAATATTAAGCATTAGTTTCGAAATACAGGTAAATTCGTATCAGTTCAGCTATGTTTGATAAAATTTTATTTGAAACACAATTTTGTGAATTATATTATAAAATTTAACGAAACCTTATATAAATTTTTAAGAATTTAACGAGTTAAGGAAAGTTTCTTTTTAACTTTCAAGCTCCTGAAAATGCCTAGTAGATATTTCGAATACGGAATAAATTGATAAATTATGAGTTATCTAATGACGTTAAGATTTTTTGTCATTTGAAGCATTCAAATTCAGAATATAAGTGATATCCGTTATCATATTTATTTTTACTTATTTGCCTTTATTGCATCTAAAAATTCCAATTCGTTCGCAGTGTTTCCTTAGCTCAATTGTTGTCAAGTTCTTTGGAATTATATCACAAAAAGAAAGTCCTTGAGACCATAACAAATTTAGCCAGTTTGATGCTTTTATAAAATACTCTCATAAAAAACCTCATCAACCAACATTAAAAAACATTCTTAACACAAGGACAGATTAGATAAATTAAGTATCATTATTATTTAATTAAAAAAAATCTCTAAAAATACAACTTCTCTCTCACCACCCACATTTTTCTAATTGATGACAGAAATTATAAGACACCTTTTTTCCCCTGCTCTTTATGTTCAACCACTAAGATGGATTACACCATTGACAGCTGAATTGCATAATCAATAATTCTGTTCAAAACGCGAAAACGCCTTTACTTATTATTTCCTTTTTAACATCGCAGCCTCTTTCGCCTTCAATAATTAATTACACTCAGTTCAGATGGTTCTACCTTTTGCCCAACTTTAGCTAATTAAGCGCAATAAGGCACAGAAAAATCAAGGTTCGTGGTTGATACATTCTAAAGATTTCACTTAAGAGATGCTTCTCAACTAGTTAATTATGGGTATGGCCAAGGTTAAGTGTTTCCCATCAATATTCCGCCTTTTCTCTTGATTTTCTTCAGGGCAGTCGAAATTTTGAGTTTAAATGGTTCACCTCACAACTGATTGTGTTCGGAAACTTTTAAAGAAATGCTTTGTCTATCTCTGATATTTGAGTCAATTTTTTAATTGATTAAGACCATACGATTAAAATAATTAGTCGCAATTTATAACATTGTTACTTTCTTTAGCAAGTGAAGTAAAAAGTTTTTTTCTGAAACTTTTAAAGAAATGTTTTGCAATTCTATGATATTTGAGTCAATTTTTTAATTGATTAAAACCATACGATTAAAAGAATTAATCGTAATTTATAACATTGTTAGTTTCTTTAGCAGGTGACTAAAAAAGTTTTCTAAAGGCAGATGAGTTTTTTAAATCACGCATGATTCGGGAATTATAAAACTAGGGGACATTTTTTGGGTCCTGTTCCTAAAAATTCTTTAATTTCCCCGTTACTGATTTAAAAACTGTGATAGGTGTCTCTCTCCAAGCTATATTTCATTTAATGACATTTTTAGTCTATATTTTGTCGAAATGTACAAGCTTAAAAGCATTTTATATAACGTGTGGTTGCGTAAATTTAGCTACACACTTCTAGCGGTATTGGAGCACATTATAAAGAATAAAATTGCATAGGAATCAATGCTCGCAAATATGCTCATACGCCGATAGGGGCCCTTCCCTATTATGAATTGTTTCCTTGTGTGTTTGAACAGGTCATTTTAGGGAAGGGCTTGCCGTGTATGATGACATTTCCGAGCATGAGTTCGTAAGCAATTTCAATCCAGATAATATACATTTACTCTCCTAGATATTTTGTCCCTCATTCCCGCTACTAATTGTCAAAACTAACACTTTTAAACTTTCACATTGTGACAAAAAATGGACTAAAAATGTTATTTAAAAAATTGTTTGCTTTAAGAGCACAACTAATTTAAGATTTTAAATAACCACACTAAAATCAGGCAAGATCAAGTATTTGTATAAATGCAACAGAAAATTTATTCTCCAGGACAGGACAAATATTTTAATATTCAATAACTTTCAATAAAAATTATATTGCACGTTATTGTCCGCTGATTACGCCATTGAAAGCTGAGTTATATTCTCAATAACTCTCATCAAAACTGGGACTTTAATACAGTACACTAATAAATAAGGAATAAAACCGGAGCACTTAAAAGGATAAAACCGAGACTAGAATTTTTTTCCCCTTCAACAGACATGTCCTTTATTCAGAGAATAAATAAAATCTGAAAAAATATCTAGTTGAACTTTTCAGCAAACATTATTTCTTAATAAGCATAAGCACATGTTTCATGTAAGTTAATAGCCATTGTTTTAAAATAAAAATTTTAAAAAAAGTAAATTTTGAGTTTAAACTTGTCTATCACTGATAATCTATTAGTGTAGCTCAAAAATGACACTAACAATCAAATCAAATGAATTAAAAATTTTCGTTATCTGTTCATTTTTGGACATAACAAATACTCTTTTATGACGCCATTTTCCAATCTAGCAGCTTTAAACGACCCACTCTTCTAATTTTCTTAAATAATAAAAAAAACTTGATTCTTGACTTGTAATTTAGGTAACAAATTTTAAAAGAAATAAAAGCTTATATTATAAATAGAACTAGCTCGCAGTCTAGAGAAAAATCTCAAGAAAAAGCGAGTTGTTAAACGCCGCCAGTTAGTAAATTATAGCATGGCCTTACTACCACAAGAAGTGGTATTCTGAGTGAAGCACATTTCAATGCCCAAAAGCGAGCTTCAACCCTGGAAGGCGTAAACAACTCATCATCTTGTATCTTGTATCTCAATGAAATCTTCTTGTATCTTGCATCATCTTGTATCTCAATGAAATGGAAGCAGGAGTGACGTTTGCGCAAATACGTGAAATAACATTTGTAAGCCGGCCAGGTGGCTGAGCTGTTAGCGCGCCTAACTGCGAAGCCAATGACCGCGGGTTCGAATCCCGCTCTGGGCATGGATGTTTCTCCGTCTTGTGTTGTCCTCTGTTGTGTGTGATGTGTGAATGTGACTCACCCTATGAACGGGTTTGTGTGGCAGTGTGGCGTGGGCAATGTTAGTTGCCTCCGTGACTTTGGTTCACAGGTGCCCACTGGATAACGCGAAATGAGTAACACGTCTGGCATCTTCTAAGGCGAAACGAATCAAGTTCAGTGCCTGCCATTCAGAAAAAAAAGAAAGAAAAACATTTGTTATGAAATAGTAATTTAAAATTGATAAAAGTTTGAACTAAGATAATTTTAGAAAAGTTTTTATAAATCTTTACAGTAGAGGTTCAATTCCTGAAAAATAAGTAAAAATCACAGCTGGTGCTTCAAAATATATAAGCTCCTATAAAATAAAGCATTTTTTCTACTTTAATTATACAAAAAAAAATTTTTATCAGCAAATATTAAGAAACAAACTGCATGCATTGTACTAAAAAGCAAACTGTATGCCTATACTAAAATTACGCTTTGTTTATATAAATTATGCTATAGTGAATTGTTTAGAATCTTACTAAAACCTTCTATAAAAACATAGTAATAACTCAATGAACAATTAATGGAAATTCTCACAAATTAGAACATGGCATCTAACATTAAGGCGTTTAAAATTCGATGTAAATTTTATTTCTCATCAAGTTGCACTCTCTTCTTTAAGTGCGGTACAAGAAATTCATGATAAAACATGCAAAGAAAAGTAACTTGTTCTTTTAATTTATCACTCGCACAATTCACAAAGGACATCAGAGGACGAGAAAGAAATAGGAAGAAACCAAATTACTTTTGCTTCAGTAGTGTTCTGCTATCTGTTAACTATCCCGCTCATTTATCTCTGGAACTGGAATTGACTGTCCAGACCAATTCACATTTTAATTTGTTACATTCTCTTGTTGCACCTTCTGATAAAAATAAAGAGACTAATGGGCACTCTTAATTTGACACTTAATGCTACTTGTAATGTTAATGTCCTTAATAAGCGAAATGTAGCATGAGCTATTCATATTTTTTTGAAATTGTTTCCATAAAAATTAACAGCAAAAAACATTGTGAAAATGAAATACGTACTCCATTTATTCTTTCTGTTATTATAAGGAAATAAATAAATTATGTTGCAAAATGAAAAATGGGCCAAATGGTTCAAAATTTAAAACTTCACTTTATATTTTATAAAATTTCAAAATTTAGAATTTATTTCATCCATTTTATCTTTCTCTAAAATATTTCATTCATAATTTTTTTTTTTTTTTTGAATTATACTATAATTCTTAGAAAATCGATCTAAATTAAAACAATTTTATCTTTTTTGATGATTTTTATTGCATTTCACGTTTTATTGCTTTTGATAATTATTAGGTTTCTCCTCTGGCTATTTCCATATTGAGTCTTTTTGGGACATGGTAACTATCCTATGCATGAGATTTTCATTAACAATAACGCCTCGAATATGATTTTCCTCATATGAATCTTAGAAAATCGATTCAGCTGTCTGTAAATTAAAACGATTTCTTTTTTAATGATATTTATAGCTGTGAACTTTTTATTACTCCAGCTAATTATTAGGTTTTTTCCCTAGCTATTTCTAAATTGAGCTTTTTTTTTCTTTGAAACATAGAAACGGAACTATGTATGATTTCTATTCACAATAATGCCACGATTACTATTTTCCACAAAAAAAAATTTCTAAATATTTTTATGCACCATTAAAATGTTACGAAGAATTTAAGAAAAAAAAACTCGGATATAAACTTCATTAAATTTTTTTAAAATTTCGCTTACATATGTAATATAAAATGTATTATATTATTGTGTTTCATTTTAATGAGGAGTTCTTTTAATGAACAAGGCTGTTGAACGAATACAAAAATGATTTATTTACATATGAAAGAAAATTAAAATGACAAATAGATGCATCGTGATGCATAGTTATTCAAATTCAGATCCTCCAAATTAAAATTCGCAATCTACTCTATAAGTTCTCAATTCCATCCAATATGCTTTTCATCTAAAAGAACATTTCCTCTATTTTTCATGGAAACAGACTCGTGCATAGTTCCTTTTACTCCGTTGGTTAGCTTATAACTCAAATGGTACAATTCATGTAATTATTTAAATTAAGTTTGCATAAGCACAGAACCTTTGTATGAATATTATGTAATGGCGTAAGTGACGTAGTGTGGGTATTTCGATTCTGATTGGTTATTGAAATGTGGCATTTGCTTACGTTTGTAACTGTTCTTTCCATTCTATTTCAAGTTAGCCAAGCCCGTCAAGTTTTAATTCTTTTAAGTGACAAATCCTATATTGTTACACAAATATTCCTTCACAAGGATCTCAATTCTTTCACTATATATTTTTTATTTAACACAAACACAGGCATGATGCGAGAGCATCGAAATTGCCAGATACACAAAACAAAAATCTATCACGGTTACAATAAAGTATATACATAAATCCTAAGTATAAGCCACGTAAAAGATGTAAACGAGAAAGAATTATACTTCAACAAAATTTATGTGCGATACGGTGCTGTATTTCAATTACTGTAAGTTAATTAACATTGTAACTTATGTGGAGAAACTTATCTCAACTTTAAAACGCCATTTTGCTTATAAACGATCAGTTAGAGCTGACGTCATAAATCATGCCATTTGTGGGTATCTGTGATCTTTTTCTTCTTGAAATGCAAGTACCCAATTTAAATGCATAATGAGTAATTTCAAAACGATTTAATTTACTTAAGTTTTTAACGTAAAAACTATAAAATAAACATAAAATATGTTATTTTCCACAGGCATTCATTCGCTATTTATGAGAAAAATAAATATCTTAAACAAAAAGAAAATAAATAAATGACATTCGGCATTAAAACCAACAAAAAATACTCATCCACCTAACAACGAGCCAGTCTTGCAATAACAAGAGCTAAAAAAGGCGAACTTTTCTAGGAAAAAAAAAACATTCTTTTTTTTTTAGTTTATGAAGTTTCTCTTTATTCTTCTTCATTGCAATCAACGCTCTACGTACAAAGCTTACTTGATGTGGAATTTCGACGCTTTTTTGGTCCCGATATTGAATTTAGTTCCATTCAAGCAAACCTAAGAGAAACTTTGAGCGTTAGTTCGTATGAGGTAATGTTTTTTGATGGCCGTTTGATTGTTTTCCCATTCGAATTTCGGTTTTTTTATGACTGCAGCCGATTGGTTCCAAGAGCCATCTGTATTCTATTGCTTATACGGTAAGAACTGGGCAACGTGGAATATCATGCAGATCATTACATTACATTCTAGACTGATTGCGTTGGAAAGTTCGTAAATGGCGATATTTTAATGTATTTCTGTCACATAAATTTTAATGGCTGATGTTTAGAACCAGAATGCTTTTAGATATCATTGATTTAAATATTTGCTTCTTTTTGTCAGTTTTTTATATAACTAATAGGCTTTGCCTTCTGATTGGTCCACTCACTATACCTCGGAATTGATTCACACTCATCATTGTTTATCACGTCAATAGTTATTCATCACGTCAATATTTTCCACAAAAACTCAGAAAATTTTGGTTTCAAAATATAGAATTATTTTAGCTTAGCTTTATATAAGAACATTTTTTAAATCTTAACCACTTAAACGATTGCCTAGATTTGAAAGATAATCATTTGTACTTGAAAAAAATAACTAAACTAAGGAGTACAGATTGGGAGATTTAATAAAAAGAAATAAATGAGAAGTAATTTCACTCTTTAAAGAGACTTATAACATTTCAAATAAGGAAATCCTTTTATCGCTATTAAGTTTGGTTCCTTATTTTCAAAAATTTCGCAAGAAATGATAACATTTAGTGTCAAACTAAAATTTATTAAAACTTACAGCTCGTAGTTTTCCAAAAAACAGGTTAATTGATAAAATATCAAATAATATATATAAAAACCAAGACTTGAAACCAAGACAACCAGTTTGATAAAATATGTGGCCATACAAAGATCCGAGGAACAAGCATTCTTCAATTCAAAATTAACATAAACCATCAGCTGTTTATGACTACAACGAACAGGTACCAATTGCTATTTGTATTCTATTGCTGATATAGAAAAGTCTGAATGACATGAACATTTCAGACTGATTGCTTTGAAAATTTTTTAAATGACTTTATTTAAAAGTATTTTTGTCAAATAAATATTTACGACAAATATTTATAACCAAAGCGCCTTTAGATATCCTTAATATGAATGTTCATTTTATGCACTTATTGTCTTGTGAATAACTTACGAATTAATTAAAAAAATTAAAACATTAGAAAGTTAAAAGGCTTGCAACCGCAAACGCTTCTAAATGCACTCGGAGTATGAGTGCATTTCCTAATCTATGCATTTAAAATCATGTGGTGTTGAAACAAAATTTAGACTCACAATAAAAAATATTTTCAAATAGTAGGTTTATTAATAAAGAAAACTATTAAATAATACTTTTTAAATCAAACTCCACTTCCGATAACAATTTTAAACAAATCTGTGTCGCAATACCTAATCTAAATTTAACACTTATTCAAAATACTATGTGTTTCATTGTTCTCTGAATATTTTATCGAGAAACTATTATAATCAAGCACAATGTTAATGGGTTAAAAATCTTAAAATGTTTCTAACCGTAGTCTATTTTTTATTACTACTAAACGTAGTAGCGCGACAGTCATAGAGGACCTAGGCCTACTGTGCCCATCTCAGTTTTCGTAACTTCAAGCTCTAGGGTGCAGATGCAGATGTTCCAGTTTGGTGATCAGCCGAACGCGGAACACCCAGTGTTTAGTCTCCAAGCATGCTTGGTACTCATTTTATTAACGCACTGAAAGGATGAAAGACTGAGTTAACCTTGCATGGTCCTAGGATCGAACCAAGGACCTATGGCACGAGAACCACTCAGCCACCCTTATTCCTCATAATCAACTTGAAATTTCATGAAACACTCAGTTGAAAATTTCCTTGTGGTTGTTTATAAATAAAAATTTTACGTTATTCAATCTGGGAAACTTTCAAAAAAGTTTGTGGCTCGCCTTAAAAACATTCTAGCTTAATGTTAAATTAACTAAAATTAAAGCAAACCTACAAAAATTATAGCTTTATACAAATTTGCGGCTTCATTTGAGAACATCAAATATTAATGTCTAATCAGAACTACAATCCAAAGTAAAACACCCAAATACCCCACAAACAATAATTTTATTCAAATATCTGACTTACTCACTGTTACTATAAAATCAATCTAAATTAACAAGCACAAACTATAGATTTTTTTTAAAATTTGATGCTTAATACAAGGATATTACTTTTTTAGAAATCTATATCTTAATACGCCAACGTCAAGGTAAAGTTCCACAAATTCAAAGTAATATACAAAATAAAAACTTTACAACTCCCCCATATACATGATAATTCAACATAGCCATTAAAACTTGGAAGAAAGGTACCATATTTCTTGCGGTTTGAGAATTCAATCGAACCCCAAGAAAATAAATATTTTACACAGCTAAGGGGCTCTATATTAGGGCTAGTCATTAACGTACATTCAAACTAGTACATTTAGTTTTTGTTATTTTTTAAATTATCTCAATTCTATTTTACTTTAATGTTTTCTAATAGTATCGTCAAACATTGCATTCCTACTATAGATAATTGTAGGCCTATAAATAATTGTTACATCATAATTCTCTGTTCTCTCAATGGAATTGGTGAGCTCTACAAGTTAGTTGTCAAATTTGGATGGTTTTCGAATCAATGTAAAGCATAATACCAACAAAAAATTAAGATAAAATGGATAAATGAAAGTCAAACAAATAATCACGAGCAACCAATCACGATCAAATAATCACGAACAAATAATCACGAGCAACCAGTTTTTAATAAGGAAGTACCCCTAGCGGTGTACGATGAGATTTCCGAGACGATTCTTGATCTTTGTGATCACCATTTTTCCAAGTTTGAAATTGCTGAACAGAAAGTAGAGCAATTTCATACAAATCTTAGATTTAATTTCAGAACTCGCAAAGCTAAGGTTTTATCGTATTATAATCACAAATCGAACTATACAAACAATCAAAATTTCATAGGATGATCTGGATTTATACAATATCGAAAAATGCTAATTTTAACCGAAATAGGGTTGCAAAAGCAAAATTGTAAAAGCTATAAAACTTTTATACACATCTTTCACCTTGAGGATGAACATTCAAAGTCTATGTGCTCTCAACTTTATCACGCATGGAAGGAAAAAATTAAAACTTCGTATTTGTTTAAAACTTTGCCGGCAATAATTAATGTTTTTTAAAAAAGTTTTCGATTTTAAACATTTAAAAATTGCATCATTAGTTACTCTAGTCTTAATCTACATTAATATCTCTAACAAATCTTAAAAATAAATTTTGAAAATAACTGTTTAAAAGTTATTAGGATAGGTTTATATTTTCCTCCTAAAAGCTTCAGAAGCTTAAAGGAATCTTCAATGTTTTTTTTAAATAAAAATATGCCTTTATCATTTTAAACTACTATGTTCAAGCTTATCACTTTTCATGTGATCTAAAATGCATGCAACGTTCAAAAAAGGTTTCAAAAGTAGATGCGCAATGCTATCAAACAACTTAATGATAAGGTAGCATAATCCATTTTTTATCGTTATCCTAACAGATTAAAACAACATTAATCTTTTATGCATTCAAAGCAGCATCGTAAACAAAAATAATGATAGAGGAAAATTAATCATTCAAGTACTTAATTCAAAAAATAAAAATTTAGAAACTTTTCTGTGCAATGTGTAGGAAACAAATTCTATTTTATTTTCAGTTATAATATTTTTCTTTCAATTGTATGTTTTTCCTTCATATATGTTGTCAAATTGAAATATAATTTCCATACTGCATTAATCTTATGTTCTTGTATTTTATCTGATATTTTTGTGTTCCCTTGTTCTTATATTAGTAGTTTCTTGTATTGTTTAATATTTTTTTCAATCCAAAATTATGCAACTTCTTCTTCTTCTTGACTTTGCAGCCCATAATAGGCCAGAGACGTCCCTACGAGTTCCTTCAATGGAGTCTATCAATTTTCGCGATATTTTTATTTAGACATCTTAAACACTTTTAAATCGTTCTTAGCATAATCATTCCTTTCTCTCTCTAGATGAGAAATCGTGTCTGAATACTTACTTATAATAAATTTTAAAAAATACAATCGACGCTAAAATTACATGCGATGTCCATGATCTTCAACCTTAAAATTCTAAAACTCATCTTTAATTAATACGCGCTTGACAAGCAGTTGTACTGAGACTGAGTATTCTGAAACACATAAATCGGAACCATAGTGAAGTACACGTAATAAATCTTATTTAGTTTTTCTCTGATTCTGCAAATTGCAAATTACAATTGCGTCATACTTTTCTCACCATTATGGCGTCAGGAGTGAATCAGGAGTGAATTCTGTTATCTATATTATATAAAACGCTAATACGTACGTACGTATGTATGTATCAATAAAACCGATGATATTTCTTTTCTCGCGCTGGCAACAGTTTTCATTTTTAATTGATTGGATTAGGCGCGCAAGAGCACGTAGTGAGCAACCAGATAACAATAACCAGAGTGAGCATTATCAGGTTGTTCAATTCAGATTCATGCACTAAAAACATGACAATATTTAATTTAAACTCAATTAGGAATTAATTAATTAATTGAAGTGAGAATGCTTTAAAAGGCCGCTGTTGGATTGATATTTTTCTACTGGGAACTACCTAAACGTCTAAAAAACGTTTAAGTGTTTGTATTGAATGCATTGAATTTTTTTTATATTTCGCGTTTATTTATGCATTGAATTTTCACGCTTTAAAATGCAGAATAGTAGTGAAGCAATATTTGATAATTTATTTTGCTAATATGTTTCTTATTTAACTAACATCTTAATAGCTAATAGCTTAATAGCTAATATACTTTTTTAAAAGCCAATAAGAACATTGGTTGAAATCTTCTACATAAGTACAATACTATGTCTTTGATGATAAAATACTATGTCTTTGATGATAATATATTATGTCTTTGTGCTAGAACATTGTGTTCATTGGCGAGCGAGCGCAGTGAGCCATGGTTCACGGCGTGAACCACATAGGATTGCGTAGCAATTCTCGGGGGTTGGCGAGCGTTAGCGAGCAGGGGGCGGAGCCTCCTAGTTTAATGTAATGCAACTATACGTTTACTATAATATAAATAAATCAAACTTGATTTCCTTCAAAACGTCCTTCAAGAAGAAGACTTTACCGGCATAACTGTTAAATGTTTTTCGATTAGTTAAATCAGTTTTAAGTGGATTTGACTCTTAAGAAATGATCGTATCCGAAATTCTGCAATTCTGAACCCTTAAAATTGATTTCTTATAGTACATTCTATGAATAAATCTATTATGAATCAAAATTTTAAAACAAATCCCCACAATTTGTATCACGTTCATGCTCCAGCTGTTCTGTTTGATTAAAAATCTCGTACCCGAAGGGAAATCACACTTTTTGAAACACTAAAAGGCCGTTTCAATAAAAATGCGTAGTATCGATTAGTTAAATCAGGTTTAAAATTACAACGTTGTGTTTTTGACTTTTAAGAGATGATCGTACCTAGAACATTACATTTTTCAACCATTATAATTGGGTTTTCATACTACATTCCATGAATAAATTGATTATGAGTTTAAAAAAATAAAGTAAAATACTACAATTTGTATCAAGTTCACCGTGAATAAATTGGTTATAAGTTAGAAAAAAAACTACTTCAGTTTGTATCAAGTTCATGCTCTAGCTGAGCTTCTTGAATAAAATTTTTATACCAGGCAGACAATCGCGATTTTTTTTTTAAAAAAAAAAGCTTTATAATAAAAATGCACAGTAAATAGAAGAAAGCTATTTTAAACGGATTAACTAAGTCAATGTAAAGCTGTAACAAGCTGAACGCAAATAAGCTGACCGGTTATAAAAAACAATTAAATTCTTTCCATGAAAACCTTGGAATAAATGCATTTAAAGTAATCTAACTCATTAACAAAATAAAAATCGATATCCGATGCAATACTCTTTAGTTTGTTTTAGGAATATTAGACTTTCCTAATAGCTACCTTTGTTATCGTTTAACTATGGCCCTAAAAGATCATAAAACTAGTGAGTTGATCTACTGAAAACAACTGTTGCCATGGGATTTCTTTTCTTGGCTGATAAATTTTGTCGCCAAAATGTATATCTCAATTTCGTTGACATAAGATTAGCGTTTAGAAACTTCCTTACAAGTAAGGAAATATAAAAAAAGATGGCAAAGAACAGACAGAAAAAGAAGAACAAACCGATGGAGATTCGAGAGAAAAAAAGTGGAAGGATTACTTACTAAATTTTCTCGTCCAGAAGATAGGTTTCGCCTGGTTGGGTCGAGCCGAAACAACTCATTATCCCCAGTTTTATTTCTTCCCTATCTCTTGAAGAGAATTTTTTTTTTATCTCGTAGTTTCAGGATCAGTGTTCTGTATCAGCATAACCTTAATGATAGTCATTTGTATTGCCGAAGCTAGGTAAAAGCTAGCTTTAGTTTATCTCTTAAAAAATTGGGCACGTTTTAAATAGGATCTATCTCGGTGATGAGCTGTACTCAATAGAGTGGTTTTTATGTTAAAGATCATACCGTAAGAAAATACTTTAATGAGATTTAGAATTATGATTAAAAAACTCGGTGTTTTTTTTTTTAACAACGGAGTTCCGTGAGCATTTATCAATCACGATTCAGTGGATGAATGTTTTGGCGCATTTTACGTGATTTCTTAGCTTTGTTTAAATAAAGAAGTATTTAAATTACTTAGATAAAAAAATGAAATTGATAACAAAATTTTAGTTTTTTATTTTATATGCAATACGATAGTTGAAATAAAAATTGAGTTCTTTATATCTTTTGAAAAATTTGTTCTTTTACTTATTTATCTGAAAATAAAGCAACATAATTTTGCCATCATCATGTCTTTTTCACCATAACCAATTAACAACTCTTTCATTAGCTTAAATTCAAAATGAATTTTTTAATAAAACTTACTAATTTTCTCTAGTTCTATTTCTTCCCTATCTTCTTTTTTTACCTCGTAGTTTCAGGATCAGTGTTCTGTATCAGCATAACCTTAATGTTAGTCATTTGTACTGCCGAAGCTGGTTAAAAATTTATATCTTTAAAAAATTGGGCACATTTTAAATAGTATCTATCTCGGTGACGAGCTGTATTCAATAGGGTGGCTTTTATGTCAAGGCAACAAGGACTCTTATAAGTTTTTCCTAAAAAATAATGTTAAATTGCTGTAACTTGCAAGGATTGTTTAGATTTAGATAGAGAACATAAAAAAATAATTTGATACATAATTCATACTATAGCATGAAAAATGAAAATTATTTCAAAAAAAATTGTAGATTTATTTTGAATTTCAAGTAGCTCCTTGCGCTAAATGTTTCATTAAATTCAAAGATTATTTGTTAATTTCAACTCTATTTACATTTCTCTTCAAATTGTACTGAAAAAAATTTACACATTTTTCTACTAATTTTCAAGAAAAAGCAAGTTTCGGAAGAAAAAAAAACATGAAAATTGTCCCTCTATGAGCATTCTGGTACATTGAAATGACAATAAAATCCTATTTTGAAGACCTTATTTTGAAATTGTTTTCTCTAAAAAGAGTGTGTCAAAAAAAGTTTCACGGAATAGTTCTCAAAACTATAGAGCATGGAACAATTTCAATTTTCAGTTCGATGCAAGGTTTTTGTTTTGAGATACACTACACAAAACACTCACAAAAACAAGTTTTTGCAATAAAAAGGCAAAATAACTCTAATATCATCAAATGTTTTACATATTCTTATGATTTTAATAATTAATATGCTTTTTGTATCATTTAATTAATATGCTTTTTGTATCATTTAAATTTTAATAAAATGTTCAAAATTAGAAAATCAATTTTTCGATTGATTTTCGCGATTTTGGGAGTCCACTGTAGCCTTAAAGATCATACCGTAAGAAAATACTTTAATGCGATTTAAAATTATGATTAAAAAAGTCTGCGATTTTTTATGGACAGAGTTAAGTGATGTGACTAGATAAGCAGATTAAAAAATAAAATTTATAAAAAAATATTTTTTCTTATTTTTTATTATTATTTTTATTCAAACGATACATTAATCGGTAAAAAAGTTTGGTTATTTCTTAATTCTTTTGAAATATTTCTTCTACCCGGCTTATTTATCTGAAAATAAAGTGACATAATTTTTATCATCGACATACATTTTTTCAACATAACTAATTAACAACT
The DNA here is from genome assembly GCF_982258835.1 of Parasteatoda tepidariorum. Lineage (NCBI taxonomy): Eukaryota > Metazoa > Arthropoda > Arachnida > Araneae > Theridiidae > Parasteatoda > Parasteatoda tepidariorum. Next base: position 90,751,107 of record NC_141760.1, on the reverse strand, counting down.
TCCTCTATTACCTTTAATTTAAAATAGAAATTTTTAATAAAACTAACTGATTTTCTCCAGCTTTATTTCCTCCTTTTTAGGAGCGCGGCTTATATGTGGTTTTTATGTTAAAGGTTATGTTGTAAGAAAATACTTTATTGAGATTCAAAATTATGATTAAAAGACTCAGCGATATTTTTTTTTCTACACAAGAGTTCCGTGAACATTTATCAATCGCGATTCAGTGAATGAATGCTTTGACACATTTACGTGATTTCTTAGCTTTGTTTATATAAAGAAGTTCTTAAATTAAAGGAAAAAGTTATGTTTATTTCATCTCTTAAGAAATGGCCATGTTTTGAATATGACACGTCGAGGTGATGAGCTATAGTCATTAAAGCAGTTATTATGTTAAAGATCATACCCTAAGTAAATACTTTTACGAAATTTGATATTATGATGAAAAAACTCTGATTTTTTATAAAAGCTCTGAACACACTAGTCGCCTCTGATGACCAACTGTCCCACCATTTTAAATAAGTAGAGTTTCAAGTGTTTTGAGTTTTAAAATTTTGAGGAAAAAAATCAAGACAATGGATAGGTGAACTCAAGTAAGAGTGGATATAAGTTTTGTTTCTTACATGTTTGTATGATATTTTATTAAAATATTCATATGTAAGCATTAGAATGCTTCTCTAGTTATTTTTTTCACACAAATTTGGCTAAGCTTGTATTTTTCATTTACCTAAACTAAAATAATGCTCTCGAAGCTTGAGGTTTAAGTTTATTAAGATTTCCTTTCAAATAGTCTTTAACTTGTACCGTGTGTTAAGAAACCATAAACATAAAATAATACTTTAAAAATTATGTTTGCTTGCTTATTGTGTGCACTTACCTCAGATTTCTATAGTCTATAAAGATCATATTTCTAATCCAGATACTACAGAAATAAAGCAGCTGCTATATATAGCCTAAAGGAAGATAAAACTCTTTTCACAAGCAGTTTTAAAGATAATAAAACTGCAACATTTCAACACTTCAATCTGGGCTTAGTCAGAAATAAAGGAAATAAGAATAAAAATGCTAACCGTTACCAACTTCCCGACTTATATCTTTCTTTTTTTTTTAAAAAAAAAAGAAAAGAAAGAAAAATATTTTAAGCAACCGCAAAAGCTATAAAACACATTTAACGGGGCTCATATCTTCTTTAGATTGAGCTTCTCTGAGACATTTCTCACTAGAAATTGCAGAAAATGTTGAGAAAAGAAAGACCATGAGAGAGAGAAAAAAAAGCAAAAGATGTATTTATGCTCTTTACGAAGTGTAGCCTTGATTTATGCCGAATCCTGTTTTCAACTTCTGGTTTTTGGGAGTAAAATATATAGTCCCTTTCAAACATTCGGAATCAGTATTTTCAAAAACTGACATGATTTATTCATGATATTTATGGTATATATCTTTTATTCTCGATCTAAAGTTAGAAAATATTTTACGTTTTGATATCCGAAGTAAAAATATGGGTAGGGCATAATATATACATCTTTTGAAATGGAGAAGTATTTCGCAAAAGTCATGTGACATTGTAATGGAACAAAAAGTTACAATATTGCATCATCAGAAAGAAAGTAAGAAATGCAGTTCTATGCGATTCAAATAGCTTAAGTGCAGAGGTAATGCTACTTTCTCCGTTATGATGCAATCCAAAGTTTGAAAACGAAATCAAAACTGCATTGGACGAAAAACGAAAATTGAAATTTCAGATCAATTCAAATGGCTAAAAAACAGAAAATAGAGAGCAAAGCTTTAAAAGTATTTAAGCAAAAGCTTGTATCTAAAATGCAGTATATCTTTACTTAGCATAATTAATATTTTGATTTGTACTAGCTTTTTCAAAACCGGCATGATTTCTTTATGCTTACTAAGAGAATATAATCCCAGAAGTTTGAAAAATTTCAAGGATTTGAAAAATCAGTTGTTTTATAAATGGTAGGGAAAAAGTTCGTGAGCTTTTCCTGTTCTGTTTAGAAACCTAAGTGATTTTCTCCAACAATTAAAAATAATTTCAAAGAACGTCACAAGACGGCGCAGCTAACTAAAAAATACAGCCTTGAACCATTATTTTCAAAATAACTCCCATGTTAAGGATCTGTAGAGATAGGTTTGTTTTTTAGGAATTCTAGCTTTGATCTTCTCCACATTCTGTTCCCAACTTCTGAATTTTAAGAGAAAAATATACAGCTTCTTCCAAAAATTTAGAATTATTATATTCGAATTCTGACTCAATTATTTTAGGATATTTAAAGTACGTCTGTGTTTTATTTTGTCTGTCTTAAGTTCGAAAATATTCTACTTGTCTTCTCCAAAGAAAAATGCGAAGTTTATTTGAAATGGAAAAGCATTTCACAACAGTCATACGATGTTGTAACAGGACAAAAAACACAGCTACATAATCAAAAGGATAACAGAAATGCAATCCTTTACTATAAAAAGAAACAAAAGAGCTGAAATAATGCCCATTTCTTAGCAATTAAGTCATAGTTTAAAACAGAAATTAAAACAACATGAAGGGGAAAAAATCAATTTTCAAGTTATTTCAATAACTTTTTTAAAATTTTGAATTCTCATTCCCTGTATTTTCGTAACTATCAGTTTATATCGGGGACATGTATTTTGCTATTAGTAATTTAAAAATAGACTAATGTCTTGCATGCCCATTAAAAATATGGTCAAACTTTTTTCAGTGAAATCAGCAAAAACATTTCTTGCTATAAAATTTCAGTTTTTTTTTAATATTGAAAAATATTTTTTATAAGATTAAGTATTAAGAACAATTTTTAAAAATCTCTTTAATGCGAATCTAAGTAAAAACAAACTTTTTACCAATTACTTAAAAACCAACATCAATACCATTAGTTATTCCGCTTTACTTCTTACATAATTTAGAAATTCTACAGAGAAAAATCGCATTAAAAATAACTTGTCAAACTCTTTTTTTCAAAAATATATTCAGAATTTATCTTTTCGAATTCGAACTTTCAAAGTACAGAAACGAAAACATCCATCAACTAGTAAGGGTATTCGAACTCTTCTCTTATTCCAATCCCAGAGACACAATCTAATGACAGTAAATCGTTCTTGAAGAGTAAAAGAAAAAATTTGAATTTGTAAGGAAGGAAATCCGTCATTAGTTCACTCATTCGAAATTTTAGAAGATTTTCAAAGTTAGAACATTTCACCAAGGGAAACTATTGCTGTTAGAAAACGTGTCTCTTATTCTAAACGTACCGTTCTTAATGTATTCTGTTGAGCTTTTTTGTATTCAAAAGCTACAAGCAAACATTACTTTGCATTGTCACATCAATCACCCTTTTATCTAACCTGTGTTTTAAACAACATTCTTCAACTTCGAAAGAGAGTTGTGTCTAAACCCAGCAATATTGTAACTATTTTAATGGTCTCATTACGAACTAATCTTTGTTAAGTAAGATCTTTTATTGCTAGTTAGAGAAAAACATTGTCTGAATTTTTATTATAATTCTGCTTTTGATATATCGCTTTAACCTATGCGTATCCAGCCTCTTTTTAAAGGGACAATTTCCTTCTTTTCTTTAATAAAAAAGGGGAAGTATTGTTATTAAGTGCTTTATCATTCAGAAATGTCTTCTGAAACAGTATAACTTCATTGATAATACAAATAATTACTTTTCAAATAATATCGCTCAGGGATTTATTAAGTGGTGGATAACACAAAGGAATATTCTCTTTGAATAAGCAAATATGTTCTCTAATTTTATTCATATTCACTATTAGCATACATTGACCACTTTTGTAACTAGTTTATTGGAAACAAACCTGATTTCCCTTTATATAGACTATTCAAAATTTCATAATAATCTTGCAATGCTTCAATTTTCAATATAAACTATTTTGAATTGTCTTTTCTCGTTATTTGTATTAATATAACCTTGTTTTTAACGTTGTATAATGCAAAATCATGGTAACTTTATAACGGATTGAGAAACAGTTTTTTTTTCAAACTATTTCGTTCGTTTAATTATTTATTTACATTTAGCCAATGATTAAATAAATATTATTATAAGATCGTTACAATCTTTGCAAATATTAAAAGCAAACAGGAAGTTTGCTTTTAAAAGTATTTGAGAATTTGCATCGTGTTGCTACGTTTTGCGCATCTTTCGACTTTTTCTAGAAATACTAATTTTTCTTGAAATTTTAAGTGTTATCCAGTTCATTTCCTAACTCCAAATGTACAAAATATTCTTTAAAATTCAGAAAATTGGCTTAAACTTTTGATATATCAAACTCATTTTTTGTTAAGTATGTATTTAGATTATTATTTTTTGAGGGCAGGTAGCTGCAGTTCGCTGGCAAATTAAGCGGAATTTTTAAGCAGTTAAAATTATAGGTTAAGAAATAATGCATACGAATTTTACTATCTAATTAAGGTTGGTAGTGGGGATTTGAATTATTGGAAATAATAGCTGGGGTAAAATATATTGCGAAAAGATTTCGGAGAATTCACTGAAAGTATGATAACGAATACTTTTGGAAGAGCAATGTTTTAGTTTCCCAAAAATTTCTTACGATATCTCGTTAGAGTAGTTGCTCAGTATACAAATTATTCTTACTGAGGTACAATTTTTATTTCTGTTGCATGTTATTTTTTAACGAATCTTGGATCTTTTCTATCCAAACTATATTTTAAGTATACTTTTTGTCGAGATGAACTGTGCTCAAAATAAAAAAGGCTATCACCCTAAATAGCTTAAATAATGCATGTTCAGTAAAAAAAAGGTATGTTTATTCAGAGAAAGTGCGTTTTTGTGTCTGATTACGTAACTTAAGTTATCGTCTGCACTAATTAATTGGCATATTTGAGGTCACCCTCTGACACTATTAAGATTGAGTCCTAGAACGATCTGATCATTATATCAAAAGTTATTAAGGGCGGTCCGTTTATTTTTTTGAGTACTGCACAAGTTTAAAATATATCTTTATATATATATTTCGACTGTTCGTGTGTATGTCACTGAACTCCTCCTAAACGGCTGGACTGATTTAAATGAAATTTTCTGTGTACCTTCAGAAGGATTCGAGAATGGTTTAGATTCACAATAGAACATTCTGCCACAAACCGTTCCAGCGGTATCAGCGAAAATCGAAATGGAATTTTCTGATTGGTTAAAAGTTAGCCATTGTTTTAAATTTTGCTGTACACGAATCAGTTTTCAAATATCTTGAAGATAACAACAGTGATATTTTCTATCTTATAGCTCTATTCTTTTAGAAAAGTAAATTACATATACTTTAATATTTAATCATAATTCGGTTCTTTATTTCAGGTGAGCACAAGCACGTAAAATCAACGAGAATAAGTTTCGTAATTATTGGTCGTATCACGGATTTAGTATTGTGAAAACTGTTTAATAAAAATCAAGGCAAAAGCAAATTTTATTCATCTTGCACGCTTTTAATAATTATTTATATTTAGTAAGCAATTTTAGCTCAATTCAGTATGCAATTTTTCATTGCTGACAGTTGTCATTTGAAAACTATTAGATTGTTTATTATTACAAAGTTTGCGAATTCACATTCATTTTAATTATTTCATTTAAAAAATAGGAGTAGACTATATTTGAGGGTGCCCCTTGACTCTCACCAAGTTGTGATAGCGGTTGATCTCCAAGCTGGCCGATGTTGAATCCCAATCGTGATTCTGATTCGTTTAAATTTCAGCGTTATTTTTAAATGTTCAACGGTATATGTAATTTCAGAAGTCCGTTAGTTCTATGTTGGATACCGGCTGGTTAGGTTACTTTTGCTTCTGATCAATAGGATCGAAGGTATGTGGGCAGTCATAAAAAAAGGACTTTAGAAAAAAATGTCACCGCCATTCCGATACCACAGACGCCATTTTCAATACGTATTTCGCCGAATTTATGTGGCGATGGAGGAACACAGATTCTATTCATGATAAATTTAGACAGTATCTAACTGCTATTAGAGAATTCTGTGCACCTAAAACTGAGGAAATTCAAGCTTAATGAATAAGTGAGATGTTTTTTTTTCCTTTTCTTTCTGTGCTTACTCCATTAATTTTTATTTCGATTCAAAATGCATTTTATTGGGTTTATTAATTTTGCTTACATTGGGTTCATTGCAATTTTATAAAGTTTTGGCCGATGTCTTACTGAAATTTTCCAATGTATTATTAAAATATCATTATGTTTTGGCAGCCATTCGTGTTACCGCGGTGTTCTGCGCAAACAGGAATGGTGATAAACATAAGTTACCAATTTCGTCAAGGGGCACCCACAAGTATATTTTTACCAAAAATAGATTTTTGTTTTAAATTTTATCATTATTATATTTCTTATTTAATTTATTTCATTTTTATTGCTTTTTTATTATTTAAAATAAATACGTGAATTTTCGAATTAGCAAATTTGCGACCACTGTCAACTTCTACATTTCTTTTTGTTTGAAAGAGAATATTTGCAAAAATATGCCGCCTAAACGAATCGCTCTTAGTCGATCAACATCTCAAGCACGCAAGAAGAGAACTAACCGTGTTTCAGAAAAATCGGAGCAACGGGAAGAAAGACTTGAAACTAATCGAGAACACAATGCTTTAGCCCGTTCCTTAGAAACATCTGAGAAACAGGAAAGAAGACTGTTAACAAATCAACTACGCACTACTCAAGCCCGTTCGTCGGAAACATCAGAGCAACGGGATACAAAAATAAAAATCAATCAAGAACGCACTTCGCTATTCAGACGCTGCCAATACTCTGATTTGAATCTCAGTGCATTTCACTATGATCCGACAACCAACTATAGTCTTTCACCCAAGCGTCATCATCGGAAAAATGGATCAATTATGTATGTTTTGTAGTGCTCTCAAATTTAAGAATGAAACAGCTGGAATTTGCTGTTCTGGAGGCAAAGTGTAACTACCAGATTTAACGTCGCCAGCCGAGCCATTATCAACGTTGTTATCGGGTCAAGCAAATCAATAGAAACTTTTCTTGGCGAATATAGGTCAGTACATTCGTGTTTCCAAATGACTTCATTCGGTGCTGCTACAAGCATCGGTGCGCATTTGGACAGCTAAAGTTATTTATTACATTCACATGCAATCCTGCTTGAGCTAAAATTAAAGAGCTTTAGTAACTTAGGCAAACATCATCGGATCTTCATGATACATTATCACAAGTGAGTTTAAACAAATATTAAGCTCTAAACTTGGTTTTATTGCAAAAAGTCATGTTTTTAGAGAGACACGGTGTTTGATGCATTTTATTGAACGGCAGAAAAAGAGAATTGCCACATGATTTGGCTTATTGAAAAACTCACACCAGGACAAATTGGTCAGCTCATATCAGCAGAAATATTCATGACGCCATTGATCCAGAATTATTTCAGATCATCATCCAAAATATGTTTCATGGTCGGTGTGCATCACCATACATGTCTGTTTGAAAATGCACTAACGATATCCTGGAGAATCAACTGTTGAGACTATCACTGGTTTTTTCACCATTAAATAAAATTCTCTATTCAAATCATAATCACAAATCCACAAATCTCATTTACACACTTAAATACAAAATTTAAATTCAAACTGAAAGCGTTGCAACGCACGCAGGGTACAGCTAGTATATATATATGACTGGGAGTCTTATAAATGTTGTGGCAAACGTCTAGGTATGTTAGGGTAAATCATCAGTATTCAAAATTCAGTAGAATCGATTCCCCCTCAAAAGTCGACATACGCTGCTAGAGGAACTTCGTTATTAGAAACTATTTCTTTGAATGCTTCTGAACAACACATAACTGGGAAGAGGCGCAAGTGGCATTCAATGATATTTCCGAGCATGTATTCCTCTCCAAGTTTAGTTCTGATTATAATCCTTAACATCCCTAGAAGTTTGTCGCAAGAATTATGCGACCTCTTGATAGATATACATAAAGTTTTTAAACTTGTGCATTTCAACTAATAAAATAGACTCAAAATGTAATTTGAAAGATATCTGTAGCTTTGGGACAGAAAACAAATTTCAAATTTGAAATCCCGAATCAGGCAATCAGGAATCATACCCGAAATAGGCAAGATGAAGTATTTGTATAAATGCAACAAAAAATTGCTTTCAGCGTTATCTTTAAAAAATACAAATAAAATGCAAAGCTACCGGGTACTCAAAAAAATTATTCTAATTTTTAAGTATAATTTCTTAACTTCAGCCTTTACAGATTCGCTTTTGATTAAGGAAAAAAATATTTAAATTGAAATAACCTTTCACAGCAAGTTTTTCGTCTTCGTCAGTAAAGATTAACTTTCCCAAGAGTAGTGGATTACACTGTCCCACTTTTTTGACAATAATTTAAATCGCTGACATTTTAATAGTTTTATCTCTTAAACATGGAGGTTTTTCGTCCAAAATTTAAATTTTGAAAAAAATTAAGGATAAAACTTATCGTTTTAATTGGGCAAACAAACAATTGCTACAATCTTTATGGCCTTTCGTAACTATTATTTTTTTTAAATGGTTTGTCTCGCAGACGGCTAACAGCATATTCAATTTTTTGATAATTTATAAATTAATAATTACTATAAAATATAAAAAAAATAGGTATAAGTGACATTATCACTTTGTGTATTTGGGCATTTAAATAAATTAATGCAAGATTAAATCTGCTTATTTTCAAATTTTTATTTTTTTCAATACAATTTAGAAAATATTGTCATCGATATTTTTTTATTCCAAAATTCAAATCACTCAAATTGCAGGCGTGATAAATAATAATCTGAATTTGACAACAAAACTCAATTTCAATATTTCTTAAATCTGTGTCTTAAACAATGAATATTTAACATGCACTGTAAATTGTAAACCATTTTTGTGCATCTGAACACTAAAATAGTGGACTCTTTTTTATACCAAATCACTTTGTTATACAGTGGCATTGCACCATAACCAAACATAGTTCCCAGAGTAATGAAACACCTGGCATGTTTTTTATTTCTTTTAACTCTTCTCGAAGTAAATTAGTAGCAACACCAAAATTTATGAAACTGTTTTCAACACTAAAATTTATACAAAAAATTACGGTACACATAACAATCAATAAAGTTACTTTTAAGATAGAATATAAAATAAGAATTATGCCATTAAGAAACATATATGCAATATTTCTTGCAAGTTGTTTGTAATCAAATATACGTGTAGTACAGATAGAATATTAATAAGAAATCGAACAAAACAGATGTAAATATAAGTTAAATTATTTTAATTCTCTTAAAATTGTACAATTATTCGCCTGTAAGTTTTCAATAATGGTCCAAGCGCATTTGGTATTTAAATTAGTTTTCTTATACTGCACATGGACGAAGAAAAAATTAAATAATCTTTTTCATATCCTTGCAGTCAATCGTATTTGGCAACTAATTACAAAAATCTGATATGAATATCTTAAGAATTTCAAGAGTTTCATTAAATTTTCTAAGTAGTTTTTGTATTTTTTAAAAGAAAGTTCCAAATAAGAGGTTCTCCACGAATTTTACTTTCTACTATTAAACAAAATTTATTAAAAATAATATCATCATTGTGAGGAATCATCATCATAAAAGAATGTTTTCTTTTGCCTGCTTTTATTCTTTGTACTATCACAGTTTGGGATCCGGATGACTATTGCTAGGTATTTCACATTTGTTATTAACTTTTGTTTTATAGTACAAAATAAAATTTGCGGAAAGCCCCTTCACATTTTGAGCGATCCCTTAAGACAACAAATACAAAAACTAATTAGAAAATTGGTTGAAACTCTTTAAATGTTTAAGATATTCAAATCAGGCTTTTTTCATTAGTTGCCAAATGCAATTTTCCACAAAACTATTAAAAAAAATGTAATTCTTTTATGCATGATATAGTCTTTTATATATTTCTTCTCACAATATAGTTCTTTATAGTTTTTTTTATGCATGAGCAGTATCAAAGAACTACTTAAAATATTAATATCTTGCTCAGTTTTGAGCGATTTTTTTTAAATTTCAAAGCAATAATTTTGTAATTATTTTTTAGTTGTTGAAGAAATTTTGTTTAGTTTTATTAAATATTTTTAACGTTGTATCAAAATGACGTAAGGCAAATAATTTGTTTTTTATTAAAATATTTATATTTCCATAAATATTCAACTTAAGTTTAGGAAATTTTATGAAGTTATTGCAAATTACAACCAAAGTGGCATTATTAACAAGCTTATTGCTTGATTTTTTGATACAGGATGCTCAAAAACCAATGTTCTCTTTCATAATTTCCCGTCGGTCCCTGAAACCCTGAAAGTTTTAATCTTTATTGATAAATATAAAAAAGTGCATGAACCAATTACATTTAAAGAAACAAAATAATTCTGTAAGTATTTATTGAGAAATTAAAAAAAATCAAAAACTGAAAGTGTCTCTTCCATTACTGTAGGGTAGTGTAAAGTAATCATTATTATTCTTGAAATAAAGTAATCATTCACACAATTTTTGGAATTTTCAACACCGAATTCGGTTATGTATTGCACCGCAGTTTTTACAATAAATTAAGTTGAGAGTTTCGCTATAATATTTCTTTGCTATATGAAACAGTTTTTAAACAATTTAAAATATATTATTTTATAAAACAATTTCATTAAGTTACTGCCATTTTTCTCGTGTAATATCAAAACAGAAAGTTATTTTTTCAGTTGAGTATTTCGGGAAAGGAATGAGGTTGATTTTGTTTTGTTGAGTTATTTTTTCCACTTCTAAGAGATTATTTTTTGATTTACTGTGGGAAACCACGAGAGAAATAAAGTAATTTACATTTTTAGAAAGAAAGAGTGAAGCAAAAAAGTTAAAATATATCATTTCTGTTTGCAAACTCTCGGAAGTGTCTTCCTTAAGTCGACCATATATCTGTGTCAAGATAATGTCTAGCATGAAAGTAACATTTAAATAAATGAAACAAAGTATAAATTTCCATTCAAAAAACACACAAAAAATATTGAGATTGCTACTTTTACGTCTTGTCAGTTGTTTGTAAAGTTAATAGAAAAGAAATTCATTTTCATAATTAGATACAGGCAGAGAAATAAATATACTAAACTTTTTTGAACAGCTTTTACTTCATAAATGTTTTGATGATTTTTATTTTCTAATTGCTAGAAAAAATATTTTAGTATTTAAGTCTTATGTAATTAAGAAAATTAAATTTTGTTTTAAAGGGCCAGTGTGGCATTACTTTTGATTTTTAATTAATATTATTTATATAAATAAACATTTATAGTTAAAACGGAACACTGAAGATGCATTTTTAATGACACAACAAATTTAATATAACAAAATAAATACGGAAAGTAAAAATCACGAACACAACATTTCAATGCAAGTTCATTCTATGCACACTCATATCAATTCAAAAAGAAAACAGATTTTATTCGTTTTTCTATCTCGGGGGAAAAGTCTAATGATTCTATTTGCTGCAAGTTTTATTCGAATCACACGAGCTTCTAATCTCACTATATACTGCGGGGGGCGGAGTTCTCGATCATGCCAACCTTCATCTATCAAAAGGTACCCCATGATTGAATCAAGTTAGCATATCTTATATACCAGTGAATTGATGTTTAATTTTCGTAGTGGTAGTTACGGCACAATACTCCCCAACCAGAATTTTATCAGGGATAGAATTCGATGAATGGATACCACTAGTTGCTGTACTTGTGAAAGACCGGGAGAGCTGGTTTTAAGGTCACCGGTTTTTGAGTGCTGAATGTGAGAGGTGTATTAACTTCACAGTCGTAGTCCCTCCTGCGTTACCTTTAGCAGTCGAGTGTATACGTTGTGTGTGAGGGAAACTGAGCAGCAACAGCATGAGGAGGTGGATAATGATGCAGTCCCAAGTAGCAAGTCAACTGTTCAATGTGGATCATCCATCGAAGCAGGCGTTCCAGATTGAAGTGGGCGTTACTGTCAAGATTTTTGCGAAGTGGGTGTTTCTGCGTGTACGAATCACGTCCGGAGGTCACCAATGTAGGGGGCGGAGTTCTCGATCATGCCAACCTTCATCTATCAAAAGGTACCTCATGATTGAATCAAGTTAGCATGTCTTATATGCTAGTGAATTGATGTTTAATTTTCGTAGTGGTAGTTACGCCACAATACTTAACCTATTCTGAAGAAAAAAAACTAACTATTTACATTTTATTATTATTTTAACAAGATAATATTTCCTAAATTATTGTAAAAAAGTTGATAACATATACTGCAATTTAAATTCTATGTTATTGGCTTTTATTGAAGTTGTAACAGGATAAAATCATGAGAAATTTAATCAGAAAAATCTATATTTTAAATCAATTACTAATTTAGTGATTTCTACAAAACATCCGATTCACATAAAATTTCGAGAAATTTTAAGCAATTTAATACTGTTCAAATTCATAATAAAATTTGCAATGATTATTAACAATATTTGCTGCTGCTATGTCGCCAAGTCTATAACACGAGTGCAAATGGTCTTTGCACAAGTCGTTTACAATACCTAAAGGGCATGTTGAGGTAACTGCTCAAACGACAATTTGTAGGAGTTTTGTGAGGTTGTTATGACCATTTATTTCTAAATATTGTGAAACCAATAAGCTTAGATAGATCACTTGGAATTTGACTTTCTATTAGGGAACCCAAATCTTAATCTTCTCATCAATCCCATATATTCTTGAAGAAAGAGCATAAGCTCTAAATTTACCTATACCAGCCTTGCGCAAAGGGATATAGAATAGTCCAGTTTGTTGACTTCTACTCAGAAAAGAATAAATTTTTACACAAACTTAAAAAATGAGCTACACAGTTTGTTAACAGTAGTCACTGATGACTGAGAAATGCTATTCAACTATATATCTTAATGCATGCCAGAGGAGTTTTACTTAAAACATTTTGCATTAGTGTCTGTTGACTTTATACTCAGACTGTGTCAGTGCCATATAGTTTCTGCAAATGGGAAAAACATCACTAATTAATTTTTCTAGACAGTAGTGCCATCTTTTGACAAACTTTTAACTTCAATATGAAATTTGATAAAAATAATCATTTAGTTTCCAGCTCAGAACGCAGCAAACCAAGCATTTATATCATCTTCCGCTTGATTTAATAGATTGGCAGTTTTAGGACCATTAAACCAAAAACAAATGATTCAAAAATTATGAAGACATTGAAAATACCATTTGGTTTTCTGGTTTCACTATATTTGACTCAAATAAAATTCTTTTTTGTGTTGTTGTTGTATAACGTAGTTGTGACATAATTCTATTATTTAGCTTTCCTCCATAAAAACATGATTAACTGTAACCATATTTAAAACAAAAGAATTAGATTTTGTAATTGCAAACTAAGTTTATAAACTAATTCATAAGTTTTGTTTTAAATTACAGTTCAAAAATCGTTAACGAATCTAAACAAATCTGCAACATTTAAAGATATATTTTATTCCATTTAATATCAAAAGAAAATTTAATTTGAAATCCGAGGAAGAAAAACCGACTTACACCACTTAAGCCTAAAATCAATATCCCACAAATGTGTGTTCCCATACATAGCAGAGCGTGTAGGTTTGTGTTGAGAAAAATTGGCGGAAAAGATTAAATGGAAGAACGGAGTTTTCTATTGCTTAAGTTTAAATTATATGATGGATTGGAAAAATATTATTATTGGATTGTTTCACATAAAGCTATTTTATTTTCTGCTATCCCTCTTTTTTTGGGCTAGATAAGCTGAAACCAATACATCGCCTACGTAGAAATAAGGAAAGAAATTTTGTGACACTAGACATTAGATTTAGAGTGTAAGTGGTACAAAGTGAAATGAATATTCATACTGAAAAATGAAAACCTGGTTTCATTTTTTTCCCAAAACAATTTTTTTTTTCAGTTCAATTGGAAAAGCTTTTTATGTGTATAAAAATATCAAAACTAAATACTCAATAGTATTTTACGCAACTTCAATAAATATGAAATTTTAAATCTGAATATTATAATTACAGTAATAATTTATTTGATTTTATCACCTGCTATGAACAATCTAACCCTGAGTTGGTTGTTTAAAGAATGTGAGCCTCCTATTTATTTAAATACATTCAATAAATGTGTAGCTTCCAATGCTTTAATTAAAGCATTGGGAACTTTAATGGAATATCAAAGCTCCGCGGTAGCTCAGGGAAAAAAGCACTCACCTCCCAATAAAGTAACCCAGGTTTAAATCTTAACGAAGGCTGGTCGAAACAAATCCTGCACCGTGCTGCACTTTCACAGTGATGACGTAAAATTATTTTCAGTGATAGGTGGATCATGGTTTAAAATCCTTTTGTCGTCTGGCAAACCATAGGGAGTTTTCGCAGTTTTCTTCCCCGTGTAACTCAAATGCGGATTATATGTATCAACATGTAGTTACCCTTATGGATCCCATAATCCAGGAGTTTCTTAGTCTTTTGGGTCAGGTTCAAAATTACAAGTTGAATTTTGGAGTTGAAAAATGGGTCGTTCAATGCCGGTTCCGGTTATAAAATGAAATTATGCAAAAATAGTTTTGATGTATGGTTACTAACATTTTTAATTACACTGAAATTTGCTTCTAAATCAAACTAAATTCTTTTATTAAACTAAAATAAGTAAATAAGTAAATTACTTATATTGAAAATAAGATAATTAAAAATAATTTTAATTCCTAGAAAGTTTGAATAGAAGATAAAACTAACTTTCTTATTCCACGCAAAATAAATATTATAAATTGCCATCCAGGGCAATCATGATGATTAATATGATTATAATTCAAAATTACTTTATTTCTGAAAAGTTATTTTGCTTGATCAATAATCATTCTACAAACACGCTCTACAATGCGCTGTGCACGCTGTAAATTCATTTAAAATCTTGTTTCATTACTTAAAACACAATTTCATTCTTTTGCCAAAAATGAAATAAAAGTAGAGCGAATAATATTATAGTAAAAATATTCTATTAGCACTTTAGTTTAATGGTGTGATAGTATTTAAGAAATTGAATTAGAATGTGGAAAATATCATTCGAATGCGTCGCACATGCGCCTAATTTACATTTTAAACTATTTTTTTTAAATCTTTGTAACTTAACGAAAAAAATTGATACTAGCATTTATATTCATGTAGAATACCAAAGTGCAAGTTCAAATTTGAGTCGTTTACATTTCAAATTTGCTATTTTAGAATTCATCATTGCATTTATACGCAAGTAAATGTACATTTTAAGCCAATGCATTACAATTAAAAACATTTTTTTAAATATATTCTCCATTTTTTTTAATATTTTTTAAATCATTAAGTCAAAAAGTATTAAAAAATAATTTTTTAAACAAAGTCATGGCTATTTTTTTTAATTTCAAGCAAAGTTTTAGTTAAAAAAAGTATTTAATAAGGTTATTTTCTTGCATTCACCTTGTCAATTACTTTTTTTAATGTAATTTTACTTAAAAATTTTTTTTTTGTACAAAATTGAAAACTAGCATAACATAAAAAAGACTGTATTCAAAGTGAAGAACGTTCATAGTTAAAAATATTGTTACCAAATAATCAAATAAGAAATATTTCAATAAAATTGTATGTAGCTATGTCAAACAAAATGTTGCTTTATTTATGTTTATTTGAAACACCCAGTTCCAATTTTTACTGTGTTTATTTTCTTTTCCAAATTTTATCTTATATATACTTTTTGAAGTTTCGAAATTAATACATAAAATTACATTAATATTTATAATTTTGCTAACAAATTTATAATTTTGCTTAAAATTCTTTTTTTTTCTTCTAAAAAGTAGAAGACAAACACACAAAAATATGTTCTATGCATAAGTTGCCATGTGAAACAAAATGTTTTATTTATGATAGTTTGAAACTCAGTTCCAATTTTAAATTCGTTCTTTCAAAATTTCCTTTTACATACACTTCTTAAAATTTCAGAATTAATATAACTTTCAAAAAGGTTCCCCAAAAAAGGAACAAATTCTTTCTGAATTAAACATTAATAAGAGGATTTTTTTAAACTAGTTTAATCTTCATAACGTACGTAAATAAAAAAGTTATAAAGGTTCTTTTTACGAACTGCATTTTAAAAATTGCAATAAAAGCACGCAAACTAAAGTAACTAGATAATCTTATTCCTCCATTCCAAGCAAAAAGTAGTATAAAAAACACAACCAAAAACAGCTCCATTTTCCAGCAAATCCATTTCTAGTTCCTATTTCGCTCTAAGGCTTTGCCACTTGTACAAAGTTTCTTTACTCCTAATCTAGCTAGCAATCTAGTAAAGAAACGAGTTTAAGAAACGGCAGAAACAAGTTAATGCAAGAACCAAAAGTGAATAATCACAGCACTAGTTCCCCTGAAACTTAATAAGTACCCCCAAAGTGACTTAAGAATAAAGTGGAAACTGTTAGTGAAGTTGACGCGACTGGGACATGATCTATGCAAATTGCTTCTTGTGCTAGGGTACCTAGTTTTGCAAATTTATTTCCTTTTCCTCTCAATTCGACTGAACGTTCACGTTTTCTTGTTCTTATTTATTCATATTTTTGGAAGACTTAGAAAAGTCAATTTGTCTGGAAGCGATGGAATGACTTTATTAAATTCTTAGCGGTAATAGTACATTCCATGCCTCTAGAGTTTCTTCTGGATCAGTTTGATTGATGATTTCATGTTTAAACGCGTTTAAGATATTTGCGCTAAACGAATTAATGCGATACCGTTGGTGTGTGGTAACGTTGATTTACTTATTTTAGTCTTGTCGCTTCATTTTATTTCAATTATATGAGAACGTAGTTTCAAGTATTTAATCTCGTGCATTTTGTTTACGGACATAGAGAAAAAAAATTAAACATTTAAAAAAAAAACTTCTTTTTATCAAATTATTGTAAACATAATTATAATTTTAAAGACAGTACAAAGTATGAATTCTAGATCGTGTAATAATTTTTTTAACTATGTGGTGATAATTTGTTTTAGAATTTTGAATCAATTAATATTCTAAGAGTTACAAGAACATGATTATTGAATAGACCTTTGGGATATTTTCCTTCTAAAGTCCTTTTTTGGGGAAAATTCTAAATTATGATTTTTTTAATAATGGTCCAGAATATTAAGATCCAGCTTTTTGAACTCAAGTATGTATTAGGAGGATCTCATAAATTAATATTATATATTCTTGTGCATGGATATCGAATTGTCTACTGGGATATTACCCTAAGGCCCTACTTTTAAAAGATTTCAAAGTAAGTAAATTTAAATTTAAGTTACTTGTATATTAAATTTTTTATAAAATCATATTTAAAGAAGACTTAAGTCTCCATTTTTTTTCAGAATCCTTTAGGGATGCTTTCATTTTTTAAAGATTTTCTTTATTTTCTCTTTCTTCTTTGAGATCGTATAAGATGAATTGAATTAATGACAACTTTGGTGTTTATTTTATTGTTAACATTTTATTTTATTTCACTAAATAACACATTTTCATGGAATTACTCACTTATTTTTGTCATGCAAAATAATTCTAGGAAACAAAAAAAGTGGAGAAGCGTATCAATATTTCTGCAAAAAAATTTAAAATTAAAAGAAATGGCACCAATATTTAAATTTTTTAATCAAAACCAACATTCAGATTTAAGGTAAAACTGGAACTGTTTTGAATCTACATCGATAATATGGTAGACTAGGTTAATACATAATTCAACTTCTAAGAAAAATTCAATGTTATAGAAGTATGTGAAATTTCTTCTATGACTAATCTATTTCTTATTTCATGTTAATCATTGCTTCTACGAAAATATTTGGTTCTGATAATATATAGTCTGATAAGTAGAAATAATATGGAACATGCCTCCCAAAATAGAGGGGGGAAAAGCAATATTTTCCGAAAATATTTATAATATTTTTGCAAAGATCCTCATTTATTTAAAGAAGCAATTCATATCAAATTTGATGAAGAAGATCTTTTGGGGGCTGCAAATAAATACTTTCTGCAACAATTTTTTTTAAGAATCTAATTTGTATAAAACAGCTTTTTTATGTCTTTAAATTTATGCATCAAAAGTAATCCTATCCCTTTAATTAATCACTTGTGTATTAAAAGAAAAAAGACACAAGTCTTTAATTAAATTAAAAAAGTTGAACTTTTTTAAGGTACGTAGGATGAGTAAGCAATTTCAAATGAAGCTTGCATGGAGTTTGTTTTCAACAAGAAAAAATGCATGCGCATAACCATAGAATGGGTAAGACAAAAACTAAGTGAAAACCTTTTTACGATGAAGTTTATTTTTCTATTTTTTTCTGCTCTTGCTGCAGATATTACATTAAGAATTAAATTTAAGACGATACAGAAGAAAATAATTATTGATTTCAAGATAATCCCCAACTAGTAATTTGAAAAAAAAAGCTATTCCGAAAACATTTGTTGTATTGGAAGGAAAATAATGATGCGGAAAATTAATAATGACAAATAAATTGTAAAGCAGGTTTACTAAAGCATAAAAGATTTTAAACAATGCAATAAGTAATTTTACTGGTTGATTCATGACGTCCAATTATCAAAATGTAATTATCTACATTAAACTATAAAGATATTATCTTTGAATAGAGTTTAATACTTTAAGTTACAAATTTTTGAAAAAAAAGCAAATATTTGTTTATTCTTCACTAGTGTTTTAAGATAAAAATAAAAACACGAGTTCGTAATTAAATTAACAAAATATTGAGCTTCTTAAGGTGTGTAGAATAAGTAAGAGATTACAAATAAGGATTACATGAAATTTATTTTTAAAAAAAGAGAAAATAAAAAAAATGCATACGCATAATTACTTTAGATCAGATTAAGTAAAATCTTTCTGAAGATAACAAATATTAGTTTCTTTTTTATTTTGTTCCTGTTCATGCTGATATTACATTAATAATTAAACTAAAGAAGTTGTAAAGAAAAATAACTATTTATATTAATTTTAAGATACTATTTAAGTAATACTAATCTAATAGCATAGTTAGTTGGAATTCTGCCGAAATCATTCACTGTTACTCTTATTTTATGGAACATGACATCTGGGAAACATTCCATATTTTTTAAATTTCGAGGATAATTTTTTGATGGAACTAAACTGAATTCACATTGCATGAAGAGAAAAATCACTGAAACTTCCCGTGGTTAGTCCGACAGCAAGTAGATTCTAACGCATATTCCATCTACCACTGAGGAAAATATTTTGCATCAGTTCTGTAGTCGGTAGCAGAGTTCGTATCAACCAACAGCTGCTGGGACTCGAACCTCGGACACCTCATTGCGAAGCGAGCTCTCTATCCACTGAGCCACCGAAGTTCGAAAATATTTGTAAGAATTTCTTGGAACATCTTTTGTCAAAGAGCATCTCTTAAATATTAATAAGAATATTTTTGAAATAGGAGAAATTTTCCTTCGTGGAGGACATTTTGATGAAACTAGCCCATATTGGCTTTACATGGACAGGAAAACAGAAGAAAACCTTCCACGGATAGCATGACTTCAAGGGGACTTTAACTCGTGATTTGTCTACCACTGAGGATATTTTACGTTAGGTCCGGGGTCGGTGCGAGTCGGATGTGCAATCTTTATCGACCAGCCATTGCTGAGATTCAAACCCTGGTAACTTCATTGTGTAGCGAGTGAATCACCTGAGCCATCACGGCTAATATTTCGTAAATTTCTACTAATCTAGTTAATGATTTTTATCTATGTTTGAGATTCATTTCAATTTAACCAATTACACACTTGGGTTCCCACCAGACCAGCTCTCGTCTGCTTGTTATCAACTTTATAACTTGTTTGAGCTTGTTCCGATCTATTGGTTAAATCTTTTTGCACGTGGTCATCTTTTCTACTTTTCTACCGTCATTTTGTTTTAGATATTAAGGAGACGTCATGTTCAGACAACTAATACTATACTATGTCCATTTCTGCACTCTATTTGTGCTTTTTTTTCTCTTTGTTATTTCGCCTGTCTTATTTTAAATAATAGTTTAAAAAATATCTTCCAAAAAATGAATTTCATTTGAATGAAAATAATGATGACAATTAAATAGTTTGACAGTATTATTAAAATGTAATGTGTTTAAAATATTTTAAACAATGCGAAAAATAATTTTATCGATCAATATAATATAATCAATTATTAAGATACAATTATCGTTATAAAATGACAAATATATTACCTTTCTGAGAAGTTTAATGATTTAAGAGACAATTGTTAAAATGTTAAAAACCAAATACAACTAAAGAGCTTTGTTTTTTTTCATGAATATATATATATATATATATATATATATATATATATATATATATATATATATATATATATATATATATATATATATATATATATATATATATATATATATATATATATATATATATATATATATATATATATATATATATATATATATATATGTACAAAATAAGCTAATAGTATTTATTTATTATTGAAATTAATTTTTTTCCTTATATTTTAATTGTATCATTTTTTGTTTAAATTTTTGTAAAATACTGTACTGACTAATTTAAATATGCTTATTTATTATATTATATAAACCAGTAACTATCATAACCAATAAACCAATAACAACTTCAATAATATTGTAGGAAAAATAATTGTTTCGATTGTGACCTTTAGCAATAATAACAATGACCTTTTTAATAGCGATCTTTAAAAAAAAGCACCTAAATATGTAAATTACACAGATCTTATGCACACAAGAAGACCGATCTGAATCAGTTAACTTTCATGAATTCATCAAACAAATTTATGTCATGCTTATTGAAAAGCGATCTTTTGCAATCAAATTTATGAAGTTAGGAAGTTAAACTACACTGGTTATCATAAATTAAGGAAAATTCACAAAAATCGCGATAACTCAAGAAATTACTCATGGAATTTTATGAAACTTACCCACAATATACAACACATAGTAAGGTATTAAACAACATAAAAAGAAATTATCAGACATTAATAGTAGTATAGAAATTAGCACATGTATAAAATAAACAAATTGGAAGTATCGGTTTGCAATAGAAAAAGTACCTTTAATATGGAATATGATTGCCTCTAGAAGCAATACAGCACAAACAGCGATGTGTGATGCTTTCAATTATGCGGTCTATCAGTTCAATAGGAAGTGAGAGCCATTGCTCTTGTAAAGCAGTTGCAAGCGTGGCAAGGGTCTGAGGGGGCGGATTGATGGCAGATACACGCCTCCCTAGAGCATCCCAAACGTGCTCGATAGGATTCAAGTCCGGGGATCGAGCTGGCCACTCCATGCGAGTAATTGTTTCCTGTTGAAGATAATCATCAACAATGCGAGCTCTGTGTGGTCTTGCATTATCGTCCTGTAACAGGAAGCAATCACCAATTGCCCCGGCATATGGGCGCACATAAGCATCAAGGATGTTGTCTCGATAAACCTGAGCATTCACGGTTCCCCTTGGAAAGACATGGAGGTATTTGCGCCCTCCTAAGGATATGCCTCCCCAAACACAGACACTGCCTCTTACGTATGCATCTCTTTCACGGATGTTTGATGGATGATAACGGGTCCCAGGTTCTCTCCATATCAAATAACGTCTACTGTCACTTTCTAGACTAAACCTGGACTCATCCGTAAAGAGAACAGGCCTCCATTGATCTGACGTCCAGTGGACATGTTGTCGGGCCCACTGCAAACGGTCTCTCCTATGGCGTGATGTGAGCGGCACGCAAATGGCTGGTCGTCTCGCATACAGACCACCTTCGTGGAGCCTTCTGCGCACAGTTGACGTTGACACCAACCTTCCGGTGGCTGCAGCAAGAGAGGATCTAAGATGTGTCGGAGTAGCGGTTCTATTCCTGCGTGCACTTAATGTCAAATATCGGTCATCGGCACTGGTCGTAACAGTTGGCCGTCCTTGACTGAACCTCCTAGATGCCGAATCTGTGGTTTGAAATTGCCTCCAAAGTCTATGAACCACAGATGGACTCACATTTAGCCATCTGGCCACTTCTGATTGACTCTGCCCTGCCTCTAGTCTCCCGATGGCTCTCCATCGTAGTTCTTCAGGAAAATGATGCCTAGAGGTCATTATTACGAATTGGCTATCTCAGATTTTCAATGTCGCAATCACAGTAAAATTTGTGTGCTTTCTCTCAAACTTGGACTTTTATGCTCCAGGCAGATGACGTAAGCCGAGTGCAGCGCCACTAATTTGCATATTGCAATTTTACTCAGCTACTCTTAGTGGACAACATATGCAAATTTTGCACGGTTTGGCTTACTTTTGAAAGAGTTATCGCTATTTTTGTGATTTTTCCTTAATTTATGATAACCAGTGTAGTTTCGGTGCAGTCAGTTTGAACATATCATATTTGCTGCCAGTCATTACTTAATAATTTTGGTACGTAGTCAATGGGTTATTGCGTAAAAATTCCCTTATATTAAATAAAATAAACTTTTTAGTTACTTTAATTCTTCTCCTGCAAAAATATCCTTTTCCAAATTTATTCATTAATTTTATCAAATTCCTTAATTAAGTACGAAATTTTCAAATTAGCATTTCAGCAAACTTGGTTTTTTTTTACGATCTTTCATTCAAGTGTCCTTAGTCCTAAAGTTCTAGTTTAAGTTGAAGTTCAACCACCCCCAAACACTACCTCTTTCATATGCATCTCTTTTGTGGATATTTAAAGGATGATATCGGGCTCTCAGTTCTCTCCAAATCAAACAACACCTACTATCGCTTTGGAAGCTAACGCTGGACTCATCTGTGAAGAAAACCGCCCTCCATTGGTCAGCCGCCCATTGGACATGCTGCAGCACCTACATCTCAAGTGTTCACTTCTATGACATGACAAAAGTGGCAAGCAAATAGCTAGTCCTTAGCGTACAAGCCTGTTTGCAAAGCCTACTACACACAGTAAACGTTGACACCAATCTTCTAGTAGCTGCAGTAAGAGGGTATCTGATCTGACTCAGAGTTGCGGTTCTATTCCTTCGTTCTCATAACGATAAATATCGGTCATTGGCGTTTGCCACAGCATTAGTCAGTTTTTTGGCTGAATTTTCTGGATGCCAAACCTGTGAGTGGAAATTGTTGCCAAAGTCTGTGAGCCACAGACGAACTCACATTTAGTCATCCGGCTACTTCTATCTGACTTTGTCCTGTCTCTAATCTTCTATAAGATCTCAGTTTTGGAGTTCTTTGGAGATATGATGCCTATAGGTCATTGCTATGAATTGGTTATCTAAAATTTCTAATTTTAGACACAAGGCGAAATTTGCCAGCTTGCGATTGAATATACAATTTTATGCTCATTGAAGATGATGGCATTCGATTGCAGTGCCAATTATTTTCGTAGAGCAGTTTTACCTAACTCTTATTTGACAAAATATTCGAATTTCATTTGGATTTGCTTGTTGTAGGAAGAGTCATAGCTAATTTCGTAATTTTCTTTAATTTATGATAATCACTCTAAATGAAATATTTTCTCCTTCACCTATTAATGTTTTCCTCAGACAACACTGCATTGTAGTGGTGCGGCAAAATGGAATAATTTTCCTCGCAGAAAGCACACTTCCTCCTCTTTCCGTTTTTCCTAATTCTTTTTTCAAATCATCGATCATTTTTTATGACAGAATAGTGACAATGCTACGAAGGATATTACGAGTTTTTTATTACTTATATTGTTTTACTTGTATTATTTGTGTAATATTTATAAGACACTTAACATTCAGACTCAATTACATATGAACGAAATAAAGTAAAATTATTTTAAATTAAATAATTTAATACGCAGAAAACTGGACTGACAAATCAACCATAACGAACGATCATACAAAATTAACGAATCGGATTCTATCCTTTTTAAATACGTTTTAAATGTACGCTTTTGATGTTTAATTCAATAGTTTTTTTTTTATTTCTCAGTGATTACATTTGGGACGTGTATTTGCTATAAAACATCGAATGTTTTATCGCTGAATTCGGGAAACGTTATCTGTAAAAAAATTAACAAGACAAAAACAAAAGAGTAAAGTTTCGAACAAGTATTTCGCTTCTAATTAGCGAATATATTGCCCTTGGATAAATTTTAAGTCACTAGGGGGTAGAAGGATCTCCATCTCTTTTTTCATTTCAAAATTTAATTAGTTAGGTTTAAAAATAATGTTTTATTGTTTCTTATCGTATTTTTATTTCAATTTAAAAACTGTCGTTCGTTTCTTAAGAACGATGAAAAAATTACATTAAAGTATTTTTTTATCAATAAATGCGATGAGAGAAAAAATAAAAAAATAAATTTATTTTCTTTGTCTTCAAAAGGTATTAATATTGTTTAAAGTTGCACTAACTAATTGCAAACGTAGCGGAAGAAAATTATATGAACAAGTAAAATCAACAATGAAACATTTTTAGAAATGAAAAATATTTTGTGAGCTAATGTTTTGCTCTTTAAAATTTGAATAGTTTAGGACATATATGGTTTTCGTTGAATATAATTTATATAATCAGTTAATTAGACCTAAGTTGTTTTAACTAATCTATCTTATTTCTAAATATGAATATTTATTTTTCCAGTAAACCAAAATATTAAAATTGATATTTGTAGCTACTTCATTGCAAAACTTAAAAGTATTTTTATTTAAAGAAAAACCGATTGTTAGTGTCATAAAAAATGTTTCCCTTAATGACGAAATTAGTTTTAAAAGTAACGGTTTTTGCTCATAAGGGAAATTTTATTGTTTAAAATGTATTTTTAAACTTGTATTTTTTTCTAATTTGGAGTTTAAAGTTAGAGTAATTATGTTCATTTTCAGGACTAATTCGTAATACCATTACGCATTGTAGGTACGTTATGTATTGCTTGCCTAAAATATTTTCTAAATAAGTTGTATTTTTTTTCCTTGGTTATCATATTCCCAGCTGCTTAGGAACTTTTTTTTATAATTCTTGGGTGCTTTCTCCGAACCGAGAGTTTTGAGTTAATATTTACAAATCCCTAGTGTAAACCAGATTCGGGTGTTAATTACGGAATCAGTTACAGCTGTAATTGATTACAGATTACAAATTATGCATTCAGTTACTTGCAGTCAGATTACTGGTAATAACGATTGTAAGTAATCAAGACCTCTGATTACGAATGGCCATGATCCCTTGTAATCACAACAAGAAACGGTTACAGGTAAGCAAGATTACATGTTATCTTGATAACGAACAATCAAAATATATAATTGCATGTAATCCTGATTACAAGTAATCAAAATGCATGATTACAAGCTATCAAAATAGCTGTTGGCAGGTAAACATGATTATATGTAAGCATGAGTTTATTTAATCGTGATATCAAGTAATTCAAATTCGAGTGTATGGATCTAGGAATGATAGGGCGTACAAAGTATGCACAGTGCGCAAAAAAAAAGTGAATGAACCTGAATAACTTTTAATGTACTAATCGGAATTTCGCGCACTAGGACTCAATCTTAATGATCCAGGATGCTGACCTGATATATGCTAATTAATTAGGGCAAAAAATTTTTAAATTACAAAATTACACACAAAAAAAATTTTTTTCTGAATAAACATAACTTTTTTCGACAAATCATGATTTCTGTTTCGCAAAATATAGAGGGTAGTCACAAATCTGGGAAATGTGATCCTAATTTCATCAAAGACAATTCCAGGTAAAAATAAAGTTTTAATAGTTATTTATTATTTTTCTTATTTGATTATATTCTATGGAATTTTAAGTAACAATTTATGCAATAAAAAATTTTGCACATAGGTTTTTAATATTTTAAAAATATACATTTATTATAGACTCATTATATATTTCATATACATTAAATTACAGCTAAATTATACTTTTTTGAGTTCTGTTATTGCTGACTTAAGTGAGGTGGATTTTTTTAAAATCGGCAGCTCTTGTTCTGTAACAAAGAGAAGATGCTTTTTACTATATCAAACAAACATTGATAATATTGCAAAAACTCGTTATACACTTTTAAAAAGAACTAATTATTTTATTTAAAAGTCTCAAAATATTAATAATGGTAAAGAAACTATTTTAAAAATGAATAAATAGTATATTATGAAATAACCTATCTTAATGATCCTTTTAAAGTAGGCAATTTATTTACTATAAGACTAACACACTTTTAAAAGGTAAACGTACAGTTCTTTTAATATTTTTATAATTTGCTTAGAATATCCTAATGGTTAGATAAAAGAAATATGTTCATTCAAACTGTTTTAAAGTTTTTTAAAAATTATCAAATAAATAGCCAGATTTAAAATGTATTCAGAATTTTGAAAAAAAATCTGTTTATCATATTTTAACTACATGAAGTGATTGTTTCATAAATGACTACGATTTTTCTAATTAAAATTTTGATGACGCTAATTTCTTTATTTTGGAATAAAAGAGGCAACATAATTAGTGCTGCAGTTGTCTTTATAAAATCAAAATGTTAAATTGATTTGTAGTGAAAAAGAAAATTCGAAAAAAAAAAGGAATTGAAAATTTTGTTTCGCTCTGAAAATAATAGCATAATGAGGATTTCTTAAGAAATATATTAAATAAACATAATTAAATTGTAAATAATTGGGCATATACAAAATAAGTGAAAATCATCACAGTGTAATTTGATCAGATATGTTTTGCATAATTAAGCTTACAAAATAGTTATTTTATTCACCTGTTATTCGTGAATAATTATTGTTGTTTTTAAATAATTATTTTTTTCAGACTGTGCGATTTTTAAGTATCTTGTTATGAAAATGTAGATAAGAACTTGTATGTTTCTAATAGTTTTATTCAATTTTGTGAGAGATAATGATTCGAGTTCTACATTGTGCTGTATAACTCTTGTTCTACACTCAAAGAAATTTCCGTAAAATTCAGAGAATCAATAGTTCGTTCATACGACCTACTTCCATTTTTTAGGGGAGAAAAATGCCTAGTATGCGTAATTGTACCGTTCATCAGCAACATTAATAGAGTTGACCGCTGAACTATAGGAAAACTTTCTATAAGATTATAAAACTTTCTAATTTATTTCGAGGGACTACAGCCCGCAAAAAAGGAACATGAAAAAAGGAAAGAAAAAAAATTAACCATTCTGTATATTTTTTTGATCTACTAATTAGATCTTCACTTTCGAGGACCCAATCTAAATGGTTCGAGGAGAAGAAATTTTAAGTTGTATGTTATAAAAATTTGTACATCATTTTAATGAATGCAGTTTTACATCATTTTAAGAAATATAGTTTTACATCATTTTGAGAAACGTAGTTTCATATGGAAAAATATAATATTTGAGTAAAGTTGGTCGAATAGATCTTGAGAAATCAAAATATTAAAATATCGTATTTTTAAAATAGAATTAGACTTTTTTTCAACTATTATTACATAAACTAATGTAAAATAATAAATATTTACTAAAAGTTATTTTTTGCATGGGGATATCTTTAAATAAACTCATTTTATAACTGTTAAAATCTTTTTCAATGCGAAAGTTCTTGAGATATAGCGAAATACACAAAAAATATAATTAACACTAAGAAGTTCATACTTTGGGCCTCACTCCTGATCAAATTACTTAAACCATATTTCCAAAATTGTGGCTACCCCATGTATTTTGGGGATCAAAAACTTAAATTCTTCTAAAAAAAATTTATGTTTATTAAGATAAAGTACGTTTTTGTGTCTGATTTCGTTACTTAAAACATCGTCTGCAGTAATTTATTGGTATATTTTAGGTCACTCCCTCGAGTCAATTAAAATGAGTCCTAAAATATAGATATTCATAGTGGTGTGCGATTTTTATTTTGTGCACTGTACACTCGTTTCCTACGGCAGTGTTTCCCAAAGTCTGGTACGCGTACCCCCAAGGGTGCGGGAACAGTTTAACGGGGGTACGCGTTCTTATGCGAAGTATCTCGCAACAAATGAAAATTTCGAAAACTCTTATTTAAAAACAAAGTTAGCCATGAAAGTTTATGATGACGCAATTTTCTATTGGCTATTTTTTGCAGAGTTAACAGTTAATAATGAGTGGTGTCAACAGCCAGTTGTGACTTTTAACTTTTGTGGAAATTTTTAAAGAAAAAATTACATTCATTTCTTATTAGTGGTACACAGTGTTACGAAAAATTTTGAAAGGGTACACAAAAGTCATAAGTTTGGGAAACACTGGACTACGGGATCAAAGGTTCCTGGTTCGATGACAGCCGGCTCAAAAGAAGTTGTCTTGCACTTACTCTACGTGAGTAATCACGGGCAGAAAACAGGCAACTCTCTCACTGTTCGATAAATGGCAGCACCCATGGTTCGAGACTCAAACACCAAGGTCGAACTGAAGATAATCGCACAATGTTTATTTACTGTCAGTGTAACATTTTGGGATAAATGATTTACGGGTAGACACGTATTTTATGACGTTTTACGGGAATAAATTTTTACCGTCAGTGACAGGACTTCTATCCATAATCACTGACCACAATCTAGTGGTAAATTTTTTGAAGGCTATTGACTGGATTCGCACTTAATAAGATGCAGTCTTAATGGTTCGAAGAGCTAACTTCCAAATGCTTTTTTGAATTTGCAAATAAGCTCCATTATAGTGATAGAATTTTAAAAATGGCATTTTCATGATGTTCTCCTTTGGTTATAGCATAGTGACAGTACTAAAAACAAACAAACAATTCCGTTTTATTCCTTGCATTTGTCAGGATACAGTGCACTTCAAGCTTGCTGAACTTATTTCTTACATAAAATTGCTATCTGGATAAGTCAATACTTAAAACTAACTATTTTCAACTATGATTCAACTAACTATTTTCAACTATGATAAAACTAACCATTTTCAACTATGATATATTTTCAGCTAACTATGATTATGTTTTGTACTATTATGTTTTGTACTATTATTTATTGAAACTATTACATTTTAATTAGAAAAAAAACAACAACTTGCAATCTCATTTTTTAGACTCTGCGCATTCCAAGGAAGAATTAAATTACAAAAATAACTTCAATCTACTGTCGATGATAAAAATATGATTAAAATAATAAAAATATCACGTAAAAATTAGAAAAGAGGGACTTACTTCTCTTTTAATAAATGCCTCTCAAAATGAGTATAATTTAAAGTAATATTGCTATTATACATTTTCTTCAAATATCGTAAACTGGAAAACAAATAAAACTATTCGGCGAAAACAAGAAAAGATATAGGACATAAGACGAACAGAGGAAAAGAATAAGAAAATGCGATAGGATATTCCAGACTGGTTAGCCAATTTCCTTTGTTTGAAAAAAATTTTTGGGGTAAGAGCAATAACGAGAATTTCGGAATTGTTTTGGAAATGGAGTTGGTTATTTGATACATTCTATTTAACAAAAAAATAGGCAAACATTTGCAATGTCAGAAGAGAAATGTAATACGATTTGAAGCATGTAAAATTCATTCGTAAAGGATATTAAAAATCAAGGTTGGGGTTAAAAAAAACAATATGAACTGTTAAAAATCTTGAAACGAATTGAATCATAATATTGTTCAAATTTTTCGGCAATTTTTAATAATGTGCAAAAACATAATATCGTACCGCTGAAATTTTACTACTCGATACTTGTACTTGATTACCCTGTTCAACTTGAACGAAAACATGATTTGTATTTATTATAAATAGCGTAAAATGTTCAAATGATGTACAAAAGATAAAATAAAAATCTCATTTTATTTAAGGAAGCTATCATTACCTGTTTCTTGAAGAAATGATATTAATGTCTTTTTATTACTGTACATCTGAATCTTGATTACACGATACTTAAACTTAATTACTTGGTTCAAATTAAACAAAAGCATGATTTGTATTTAGTTATTGTTAATAATGTACAAATATAAAAATAAATCTAGAAATTATTTAGTATAGCTCTCATTACCAGATTATTGAACACCCGATATTAATATCTTTGTATTATCATACCTTTGAAACTTGATTACAAAATGATTATACTTAATTGCATGGTTCAACTTGAATGGATATATAACTTGCATCTATTATAAATGATATCAAATGTATTAAACAGCTTATTTAAGGAAGCTATCATTACCTGTTTATTTAGCCACCGGTAATAATATGTCTATATTATTACCGGTACTGGTTACATGGTTCAACTTGAACAAAAACATGATTTGTATTATCTATGACGTAGAATGTAAAAATCTATATCACTGATCTACTCTGAATAATCATACCTCTGAAATTTGGTTACTTGATGCTTACACTTAAATACACAGTTTAACTTAAACATGATTTGAATACACTATAAGTCATGTATAAAGCGTAAATCAAGTTCATAAATTAAAACAAAAATTCTATAACTTATTTAATGTAGTATAAATTCATATTTGACATAAATGTATTAGTCTATTGAACAACTGATATCGATATCTCTATATTATCGTACTTCTTAAACTTGATTTCACTGTGCAAGTTGGATACGAAACTATGATTTGTTTGTACTATAAATGATACATAATGTAAAAATCATGTATACAAACTATAAATATTTACAACATATTCAATGTAGATTTTATAACTTGTTTAATGTGTTGAATGTAGAGATGTAAGCAGTATTGATAAAAATAAGATTTTACAAGGAAAAGTAATAATTCTGTATCGCAAAATTACTCCATTTTGTGTTATATAACCATTACTTTTATAATTAATGTAAAAATATTTATTACTTTATAAACAAAAGTCTCTTTTAAAATGAGAACATTATACGATACACATGAACCAGGTTTGCGTTCTTTAACTAATGATAATTTTGATATATTTTCTTTGCCTGAAGTACATAATCGTACCTTTAAAGTGTAATGTGCGTCTGATTACAGTGCTAAAACATATTATAGTGCATCTGGAACTTATTCACGATACTCATACATTTGATTACATAGTTCAAAATGAATGAATACATGATTTGCATACATTATAAATGATATAGAATGCAAAAATGTTGCATGAAATATTTAAAAAAAATACAACTTATTTAATGTAGCTATCATTACTTGTTTATTGACTTCAATATTAAAATTTGAACAATACTGATAATGATAAGTATTTACAAGTAAAAGTAATGTTTTCGCTTTGAAAAATTATTTTAACTTTTGGGTAATAAAAATAATGAAACCTTTCTTCGCTTAATTTATGCAAAAATATTTATTACTTCATAAACAAAAGTCTCTTTCAAATTGAGAATATTATACGAAACACTCGAACCAGCTTTCTTTCTTTAACAAATGATAATTTTAAAATATTTTCTCACAGCCTAAAGACTTTTACAATGTTCTTGAAGAATACAAGCATGCACGGAAGTTGGAAAACATATAACGGCTTTTATAGTTTACTTTTCATCATTCTGCATGCATTAATACTTTTCTCTTAAATATTTACTTATGATCAAAGATTGTTTTCGAAAGACTTTTAATTACGTTCTTTTCGAACTTCAACAAACTATTTTAACTATAATCGCCACATCTGCTGCGTTCCCTTAAAGAAAACCCTTTTTAAGTAGCAAATGATCTCCTTTTCATATTTAAATTTGAGGTTATTTCTGAAAGTATATTTAATTTAAAACTTGCCAAGACTTGTTGTATACACGTCGGCTGCTTATATTGTTCTAGTTTCTAAGCAATCAAACTCAGCGTGATGAAGAAATAATTTTTTTTTTTTATTAACACCTTACATTGTCTTTTGTGTTTCAAGGTTATTTGAACGGATAATCAACCTCACCCCATAACAAAAGAGACTGTTTGATACAATAATTTTTTTTTAAAGGGAGCTCGTTTGAAAAAGTTAATTCTTGAGGAATTTTTTTTTAATCCGATGCATATATTTTTCTTAAATAAAGCACATAAATAAAAAATGCTCCTTCGTTTATTTTTTTTTTGTTAAAAAGCTAAACAATATTTTTTAAATCCTTCGTAGCTTATCCATAAATATTTTTGAATACAAGAAAAAGAATTTAAAAATTCTGGGTCTGAGGAATCAATATTTATAATTTTTTTCCCCTTAAATGCATGTTTGCGTGTTTATTGTACGAAGAATTTTATGATAATGGAGAATTTTATAATCAATTTTTAGAATTTTAGAATTTTTTTATAAAATGGTGAACACAGGGGAACAATTTTTTTATGGCAGTTGCACAAATACTGGATCTTGCCTAATTTGGGTGTGGGTATTTAATATCAGAAATCAGTTTTGCTCCTATTGCAGCTATAAATTTTTTAAAATACATTTTTAGTTTTTTTCCCCCGAAATGTACACGTTTAAAAACGTTATACGTAACAAGGAGTCGTTGTTGATAAATGTTGCTACAAACTGCTAGGGGATTTAGGGCACATAATTAGGATTAAAATTGCATAGAAACCCATGCTTGGAAAAGTCGTCGTGAGCGAATAAGGGTATTTTTCTATAATGGCCTGTTTTATAGTGTGTGCAAAAGCACACACTATAAAAATTTCTGAATCACATTACAGTATGAAATATTGGCAATTTGGTTGCATCAACCGCGAAATGCATTTTACTGTAAATTTTACAGTTCTACAGTTTTACTGCTTCCTAGATTAAAGACAGGTACCAAACCCACTGAATGTTTCCTTCACACTGATTGGTGGAAAAACAATATCCTTTCGCAACTGTGACTCCTGTTGACTTGAATGTTACGGGCATGGTATTGAAGTTAAATTAATTTCAATTGGAAAAGAACCCTACTATTGACATATATAATGGAATATTTTTCTTTTCTTAAAAAAAAAGAAAAAAAAGAAAGAATTTCCGTGCAAGTCCTCCAGTATAAATAATCATTGAAAATAAGAACTCTTTTTAAACTTTTAAACTGCTTTCTGAATTGAGAAAAAATTTTTGCAATATCTATTCGAATTCAATGTAGAAAAACTCTAATAATCGAGTTAATAATTAATTTCTTCCTAGTTAATATAGTATTCCCGTATATCCCTGAAAAGATGGGGAACATTTTAGACCGGGGCATTTCAGACAGACCCCGTGAAAAGATTGTGACAAAATTTAGACTTTCGGTGGGTCATGACTGTCTTGCGCACCACCTCCACCGCATTGGTATTTTTACGCGTCCGAATTGCCCACTCTGCAGCGAATTCGAATTAATGGATAGGAAGCAATTGATGGGATGATCGGCTTCACACGGAGACTCCGAATTGAACAGATATTGGAGTGCTAGGCATCTGCAAATGAGTCATTGACTTTTTTCTGTTACCTATATTTATTCTTCTTGTAAAGAGTTTGTCAATTTCTGCCATTGGAAATTTGAAAAAAAATTTATTTTTGCTCGAAATGAATCGCATTAAAATGCTTTGGGGCCATTAGTAGATGCTTAATGACTGATAATTGTGCAAATTAGAGACAGTGACAAAATGGAAGCCAAGCTGGTGATTTATAATTACAGTAAGAAATGATAAATTACAAGGATCAGTAAAGTTACTTTTACGATACAACATAGTTACGTGGATAAAATAAACACTAATTGTTCATTAATTAAAAAATTTGCTGAAAACACAACCTTCTTCGCCAACGAGCTGCTGATTGGTGTAGACTTTATCAATTATTGGTGTTAAGATTTAACCACACACTTTAAAGTGGGCAAGAACTCTCAATTCATTATTAACTTGAAATAAAGCAATCATTTCCACATTTTTTCTGCAGTTTTTCAACACCAAATTAAGACAGATTCTACACCACAGCTTTTTATAGTGTACGCTAGTACAAACTATTAAGGCGACTATTAAGACAAATTTGTCTTGAATGATGTTAATATGTATTCACTTATTTATTTCATGTCTAAAACTGTTCGCAGAATAATTTATTTTCTTGAAACTAAGTAAAATCAAATGCCAGTCTACCATAAAATGTTGAATGAATAATTTTCATGCATTCATTCAAAAGGGGCATTCCACTTTCAGCTGAATGACAGTTTAACTCATTAAAAAGTAATTTTTGTTGCAATTATATGTCAAGCAAATAATGTATTAAAAAAAATTTAGATTGTGGCAATTTGAAATTTTTAACTAAATAACATTCCGATTATTTATTTTTAAGATTTGTAATAATAGTTTACTGTATAAATAATATTGGCCTCCTTTTTAAACTAGGATTACTAAGAACGGAGTGACATTGTCTCTTTAAAGCCGTATTATAATTTTTTTTTCCTGCAGGTAATTCAAATAGTTTTAAACAAATCTTACCCAGCAAAACTAATGTTTTTTTGGACTAAATAAGTTTAATTTTTTTATTTCTTCATAAAAAATACTGTTAGAAACTTAAGTATTTATTTCATAATGAATAAAAAACACAGCTGGGTTTACTGATACATATTTAATAATACTTTAGGAAAAAAACATTTTATTTTACGACTAATAAAAAAAAACATTCCTTGTTTTAATCAGAATTATTCATTTAAAATTTCTTGGAAATAAATTCCATTAATTCTATTACGCAACATGCTTTTAATATATTGTGAAAAAGAAACAAATATAGGTTAAATTAGAGAAAAGAGTACAATTTTCGAAGAACATTTTCCAGCCATTATGCTCGGGGAAGCGGAAATAAAATAAATTACTTTTTTTCTTCAAATTCCATGCGTGAGCTTTTTAAGTCCATCAACGTCATCGACATATGCCTTGAAATTGAATTAAACTTGATGAAATCAATGAAATATAATGACAAATCGATCGAATTCACCACCCAAAGGCTTTTCTAGGATCTCAAAGTAGTTTTGAATTTCTAATTCAAAAGGAAGAAAAATAATCAAACATAATTTTTTATAGTATATATTTAGGCTGTGTGATTTAACTTCCCCACTGTATTTCTCAACGTGCTTTTTCTATTTTATGATCTCTTTATAATCATAGAATTAAAGCAATTTGTCTTAAATCGGATTATAATTTCATTATGTTTTTTTAAGATTTCGAAATTTTGTGCAAACACCAAAAAATAAAAATTTGCCACCTAAAACAAAAGATTATTCCCTGGCCAAAAATTTGTCAACACCAGGAAAATCACGAAAACTATAATTTAACCGGATGAGGAACTGTAATTCTTCGTGTGTTTTTCTTATAAAGATACGACATTCTTTCTGAACGGACAACTAGCATTGACTTGCACTCTTAGGAATAAAACTCACACTTTTGACTATTAGAAAATTCTTCAGATGTATTTCGTTAATTTTGAGAATCATTTTGCCACGAAATCACGTGGTTAGTGACGAAACTCGAGCTTTCAAATGTATGACGAAAATGTTTTTTTTTCATCAACTCTATACTGCATCAGAGTACTTTGTAGGAGGGAGATTGTTAACTAGAATGACGAAATTAGAATGTAGACAAGAAGATTGAAAATGACGTGATGAAATGAGCTGACCGGCTTGAATGGTCTCAAGGTGGCCTCGTATTACCAAAGTGGCCTGGTATCTTAAATCCCGCTTCAGTCATAGTTTTAACTAGAATGACGAAACTAGAATGCAGACCAGAAGATTGAAAATTAATTGATGCAATGAGCTGATCGACTTGAATGGTCGCAAGGTGGCCTCGTATTATCGAAGCAGCCTGGTATCTTAAATCCCGCTTCAGTCATAGTGTTAAGTAGAATTACGAAATTAGAATGTAGGCCGGAAGATTGAAAATTAATTGATGCAATGAGCAGATCGACTTGAATGGTTGCAAGGTGGCCTCGTATTATCGAAGCAGCCTGGTACCTTGAATCCCGCTTCAGTCATAGTTTTAACTAGAATGACGAAATTAGAATGCAGACCAGAAGATTGAAAATTAAGCAATGAAATGCGTTGACCGGCTTGAATATTTTCAAGGTGGCTTCATTTTATCAAGTACCTCGTACCTCAAATCCCGCTTCAGTCAGCGGTGGAATTTGTCACTATGTTGAATCTGTCGTTTTTGCGTTATTGAGGCGACATTGATCTACCTACAAGGTGCCCACGACAATTAAAATTATTAAATATATTAAATAAATTGGGCACTACCAGATTTTTTTATTTTTAAGAAGAAAAAAAAATGTCGAAATATTTCTTTAATTTTGACAAATTACCTTTCCTCAAAACAGTTGCTATAGTTATTTCGTCACTTTGACATTTTTGCTCGGAGTATATGACCAGGAAATGGTTTCGTCAAGAACGAAAAAATTTTCATTATGTTAGAGCATCAATTTTTTGCAATGTTCAAATTATATTAACTCGATAATCAGATGTTGTCTTTCAAGTCTACAATTTCATGAAGAATATATTTCTGATATCCCATTTTTGCTACGAAACTGCTGCAAAACTCACTTGTCTGGAAGAATACGTTAGTGGTTTTTAAACACCCACATATCCTATTTCTCTTTAATCGGTCACTTGACTTGAAACTCATAAAAATATCTGCAGGACAAATCAGCATGACGATGAATTTCCTTGATGAAACATTCAGTTGATTGGTTGAACTGCAAAATAAAGTGGACTCACTTACTAAATAAGGTTGTATAAGTTCAAAAGTGGTGTTGCACAACACCAAGATTTGTTTGCCCGGTAAACTTATACTGCACATATGAATCTTAAAATTTCACTTACGCCTTCGAGTTACCTTTATTTCAACCTGTTCCCACCAAGATCTCAGATTCTATTGACTCAATTTCCATTTCATTTCTATGAGGATATTATGAAGTTGGCAAAATTCACCACAAAATTTCAAAACAAAGAGTTTATAGTGTTATAAATTGCCCGTTCTACTGCCTACGTTTCCCAATCATCCAAACCTGCATGAATTTAGCCAGCTTCTTTTAAGACAACGGTAAAATACTATCACTCATCAGGATTTCACCATGGAAAAAGATTCTACTTACCATATCGACAGGGTAAAAATTCACGTTGGGCTTACAATAAGGTAACATATGTAAGTAGAGATCAGTAAATTGGCATATTCTACGAGGAGGGCTAAGGACAATATAATCATAAACTATAATTTTAATTTGTTCGGAAGAGCCATCTTAGAAAGAAGCAGCACGATATGGTATAAATACGGGCAATAAAAATTGTGTTAAAGTGTTTTTTTAAAATGTTCTAAATATTATAAAATAACAAATTAAATTTTTTTTGTAATGAGCTGGAATTAAAGCAATAGAGGTAAAATCTTAAGGATATTGATATGATTCGATTAAGTTTTTAGAAAATCCAAGAAAAAAAACAACATCTGTTGTGCGTGCGACGGGCCCAGATGAAGGAAGAGCGAGAAAAAGAGCTGCATAACTTTTCAGAGCATTATTTTGATTTAATTCAGAAAAATTGAAATATCTAATAGGAAGGAAGTTAAGTATACTATTAAGGATAGGAGTCTTTGAACAATATGCTTAAGGTGTAAGCAAGGGCGCCGGCAGAATAATATGAAAGGGGGTGCCACCCTCTAGCAAACTACCCCCCCCCCCAAAAAAAAAAATTTTTTTTAATACATTCTGTTATTACATTTTATTTTTTATTACATATACTTTCATCTGTTAATTTTTTTCAAGATACATTTCTGCATTGTTAACAAGATATTTTTTTTAAAAAAGTGCCAATTTCTTGTACTTGCAAATTTTGCCACGGGAAACTGTATTGATGGCGCTGGCTTAGCTGCTTACTTTGAAACACAAATACTAAATACAAACCGTAGTTTTGTATACTAACGTGTTTGTGCACGCTTACACTTATCATTGGTATTTATTGTGTTGATGAAGTTTTACAGTTGTGAGAAGTCAGTTTGTGTTATTCACCTTTGTTAAACTAAATAACTAATAGAAAATATAATATTATTTATATTTTATTAAATGAAATTTAAAAACATAGCTTAGATATCTGCCAACTTTGTGCATGCTCAGTGTGCATAAGAAAAGAATCAATGATGGCTCAGAATTAATTGAAAAAGTTATAAGCAGATTTGAACAGCAAACAAGACGATTACATTTCTTGTTTGATTAAACAATTTTTTAATTGTTATGTATCAATAATTACTTAATTATTTGTTTTTGAATTAAAATATTTTTAATAAAAAGAATTTGTAACAAAATTGTTTTCCTGTGTCTTTTTGTTTTTAAAAAAAGCCAGGGGGGTGCAAGTGCACCCCCTTGCACCCCGCTGCCGGCGCCCTTGGGTGTAAGGTGCCCAGGAGTTTTCAGGGGATTAGTAAACAAGGAAATAATAATACCGCAGTTAGGGTCGTGAAACTTGTGACAGGGTTCGGTAAAAATTTTAGTAATTTTGATGTTCCTTTAACTTATTATTAAAAATTTCAAAATTGCAAAGAAAACTTTACACCATGTTTCTGAAAATAGAGATAAGAAATTACTTTAAAGAATTAACCCAAGTGATTGAATTTATTTTTATATCAAGTTTGTTAATTATTTAAAATTTTTACATTACTCCAAATCTTAAAATTAGAACTTTAAGTTAATGACTTAAAACTAATAAACAATAGTACAAATATAGAAACTGACATTTTTATTTAAGCGTATTACTCGAACTTACACAATTGCTCATTGGCTCATATTTTGTAATCTGGAAAACTTGTTTCAAAAATATTTTAAGTCATTTTTGAAAGATTCAGGAAACTGGAAGTTCATAAGAATTCACTACTCGTTTTCAGTACTAAATTTTCTGCTTTTTCTTGATTTTTTTATTTTTTTGTTTGATGTGTTTTATTTTGCATTTTTTCTCTTAATATGTTCTATTTTAATTTTTTACATATTTTTTACTTCCTATATATATATATATATATATATATATATATATATATATATATATATATATATATATATATATATATATATATATATATATATATATATATATATATATATATATATATATATATATATTATTATTATTATTAGTTCCTTTACAGTGCGCATGTGCAGAAAAAATTTATAAAATTTTTTCATAATTTTAACAAAACAAAATACTTTTTTATTAAAATTGTATTGACTTCAGAAAAATTTAAGCTAAATTTACGAAATTTTATGCAGTTATTAATAATAAAAATTCGAGTAATCAATGCAAGTTACAAGTTCATTGCCTGATTTTCTGGCGTAGTGTGTTCGTCTCTCAAATCTCTGAAAGCTTTAAAAAGAATTGGTAGGTCTTATACCAATAATGCTAAACCTGATCTTTTTCAATGTACCTTTTCTCAGCATCTAAACAAGATATTACTTCATTTTTTTTCACAGATTTATGTATAAATCTTTAAACTGTGATAAATGTTGATACGTATCTTTGGCAGAAATTGTTTTTAAAAAATCATGAACTGAGAACTTTTAGTTTTTTAAAAAGTTTCATGAAGCATCTTTCATAACTCAAAAAGTATGCCTGTTAACGCATTATCACAGCATACTACTAATATGATCTCAAATATCCCCAAAAAATTTTTAAGTGATATCATGAGTAGTTTCTGGGAAAAGTTACATAAAAAAAACATTATTTCTAAGTAACTTATTATATTAAACCGGTTTTAGCATTATCGATATACCCCCTACCGACTCTCCTTAAATCTTATTGCTGTGAAAAATTGCATGAAGTATGAAAAATTGCATGAAAAAACAACTATAAAGTAACTAATAATACTTTAAGTTTTCATGATAAATTTTAAAAAAATGTCTAAAACAGAAAATTTTTTAATCACTCTGTCATAAGTAATTAAGACAACATTTTCTTGTAGGGTATCACTAATCAAATTTATTCTGAAACTGATATTAAAATTTTTAATTAATTTCGATCTGTTGTCATGAGTTCAGAATTAAAGAAACTCATTATTTTTTTAATCAGTAAAACAGCCTAATTAATTCAAACGAATTATATACATTTCAAATCCAATGCAATCATTTGCATCATATTATGCTATTATTTTTTTTTATCCTGTATAATGATGAGTCTGTTTACACATTACGAACGAGGGAAATACAATTCCTTGACATTAACTGAACGAAACAAACCAAAAATGTTCCTTCAAACGTAATTAAAGAACGTTCTTAGATTGATTAAATGAAACTTTCTTATTAGTTCTAAGCCTAATAACCAAACGTTTTAATTATCTCTGTAATTATTTCGAAAGTGTTTTTCCAAACGCAGCAACTACGTTGCACAAAGCTTTCAGAAACTTTATCGAAACATTTTTGTGCAACCGTAATGCAACCCATCGCTTAAAATATTCTAGACAGAGGTGAATTAATCAAATCACTTTTGCGATGAACTCAATTAGAGTTCCCCCTTCATTTAAAACTAACACATCTGGATAGTTTAAATCGTTTCTTTTTTTGCGTTCGCAGAAATTTCCTCATCAGCTTTAATGAAAACAAACGTGAGTTTGGCGAAAAAAAATTGGCATGCATCAGCAAAGTAATTAATGAAGTTGAGAGTTTCTTTAAGCATTTTTTACCTGTACAAAAAATTGGTAAAATTTAAAATTAGAAACAGAAAGAAATAAAAATACTTTTTAATTCCACGTTCTTTCACCGTTTTTTTTCTGCCTCGTTCGTGACAAAAAAAGTGATTACGTGTCAAGATTAAAAAAAATTAATTATCTTTAAATCTACATTTTAATCAAAATTTGTGAATGTTTTAAATGATAAAACCATTTTCTTTTAGACAGAGATTAAAGGATAAAAAATAAATCTTTGCGTTTACACAAGTTGCTTAGAATGCAATGAACTTTATCCAGATTAAGTGGTTATAAAAAGTAAACTTTGTTTTAGATTAGATTTATAAATTTATAAATGCTAATTTAATTGAAATGAAAAATATACTTCTTTTACTTATCCGTTTTAATGTTGGAAACATTTACGCAAAACTCTTGTTATCTTGATATGTATGATCTGTTTATTTACAATTTGGATTAAGGAAAATTAAACGCACAAATAATTAAGCATATGCCTTTTTAATAAAGTAATGATGAAGAAAAATAAAAATACGTAAAATGATATCTATACATTTCAATTTATCCAAGCAATATTTCAAATTGTTGTACAGTTATAAAACGTAGAATGAAATAAAAATAAAACTTTTAAAAGCATTTTCAGGGAATAATGAAAGAATCTTTTAAACATTTAATTGAATGTTTTTTCCCCAAACAAAAAAAAAGTAGCTACATTCGAATTTTTATTTAACTTCTTAGATTTTTTATCTAATTTCACATTTTTGTCTAATTTTTTACTTAATTTCTTTAATTTAGCATTCTACATTCGAATTTTTATTTAATTTCGTGAAATCAATTTGAAGTTCTACGCAAAGGCGAAATTACTATTGCGAGATAAATATCGAAGAAATTGAGACTTAAACGTCAAAGATTTTTTGAAAGAAAAAAAAACTAGGCAACATGTATTGTAGAATTTAAATTATGCTGCTGATTTAAATCATACTAACCACTCAGCTTGATTAACCTGAGGTTCATTATGTATATTGCAACTGAATATATTCCCAAAAAAATCTGACGAAGCAAAAGTAACATTTAATTTGGAATTGAGCTGTTTTAAACTAAATTAAATCACACTAATAGCACAGCTTGAGTAACCTGAGTTTACTCGGGTTTATTATGCACATTGCAACTGAATATATTACCAAGAAAAATCTGGCGTAGCAAAAGTAACATGCAATTTGGAATTGAGCTGTTTTAAACTAATTTAAATCACACTAATAGCACAGCTTGATTAACCTGAGTTTACTCGGGTTTATTATGCACATTGCAACTGAATATGTTCTGAAAAGTCTGGCATAGCAAAAGTAACATGCAATTTGGAATTGAACTGTTTTAAACTGATTTGAATAATACTAACCGCTCAACTGATTTACCTGAGTTCTATCAAAATCCTGTAGCAGAAGTTGTCAGCATATTTGGTTTAACTCGGTTCCATTTAGGGAAAGAAAATATTTAATTTTGATAGGTGATTTACCAAGTTTTGTTTGCGAATTTACGCGCTGGAAGCTCGGACTGAACACGCGTTTTGCCGATATTAGTCAAATTGTAAATTCTTAAAAACTTCAAGTCTTAAGCTTTTGAAACTGGACACGTAGATTGTGCATTCTAAACTTAAAGTTTAAAAAGTATACTTCAACTCTATGCATTTACGTAAACCCCGCTACTGCAGCCACAAATTGGGCATTCTTAATAAAGAGATTTTTTTTCCAATGCCAACCTGTGTTAACATCCGTCAATTCAGGCATTACAGGGCGATTTTGCTGACCTCTACGTCAGGGGAACCATATTAGGTAGGCCAACGTCGCTCCCACAGTGAGGACAGATAGTACAGAGAAGGAAAGAACATCCATGCCTTGCCCGAGATTCGAACCCAGAACCTTTCTAATGCAAGGACAGTTCCCTGCCCCCTACATAGGCCGATCGGCATAAAGTACAGTTATATTTTTGCCTACTAAACAATGGTTGCTACTAAAAGGAAAGAATGTTCCACAATGGAACCACTTATTTTGATTTATTTCTCATGGACTTCTTAAATTTATGGATTTATTTGTTTCATTTTATAACATTACTCACTCCTTCAGATTTAAGCATCGATTAAAATAATTATTGATTATTTGATTAATCAAAAATTTCAGAACGCAATTGTACAACTTTATTCCATATGGATATTTAAAAATTTTTGAACGATAAATGAGCGATACATCAATTTGAAACGATAAATCAAAGTTTCTTTCTTAATTTTATTGAACAAATCACATAAAAAAAATTGATGTTTGAATATTAACAAAATACCTAACTTCTGTTTTTGTAAATTGCAAAAGAAATGTTAATTGTAGCTGTTATAAGCCTTAAGCTTTAAAAATTTAATTGTTAATTGTTTGGTTAAGTTTTTAATTGTTGGGTTCAAATTAGACTAATCATCTTCACCTTTTTTTGTCGAACAATGTCGTGTTATGTATAAACAATGATTGTCTTTAGAATTAATTATTCCTTATAATTTAAAAATAATATCAGTCCGCTATTTTTAGCATTATGTTTTAAGAGTAAATTCAATGCTCGATATATAATAATCTATTGCCATTTCAAAGTTTCAAAAAATGAAAATAAAAATTATGTTTACGAATGAACTTGAAAAAAAATTCTAATTAAAATCATTTTGATTTTAAGCTAAAAAATTTATAATAAATAAAACATGTTGTTTAATCATCATCATAGCCAACAAGAAATATGAAAAACCAGTTACCATATTATCATATTTTTTAGTTTTCGGAATATTAAATTATCCGAATCAAAAATAAATTGCCATCTTTGTTGTTTGAGTTTTATTAAACAATATGAAAATGTGTATCAATTTCTAAAATGTAAATTTATCGTAATGATTAAACTAATTTTTCATAATTAATCCTAATTTACCATAAGGGATCTAATAAATAAGTGAAAGTGGTGAAAATATTATAAAATTAATCTAATTCTTAAAATACTAACCTTGTTATTTCAATCACCAATTTTGAAACTATTTCATAATTCAAACATAACAAGCAATCAAACATATGAAACAAATATTTCAAACTATTTCAAACTAATCTATATTTCAAACTATTTCAAACTAATCTATATTTTAAAGTACTTCAAACTAATTTATAAATTTCAAACTATTTTAAACTAATCTATATTTCAAACTAATCTCAAACAATTTTT
Organism: Parasteatoda tepidariorum; assembly: GCF_982258835.1. Lineage (NCBI taxonomy): Eukaryota > Metazoa > Arthropoda > Arachnida > Araneae > Theridiidae > Parasteatoda > Parasteatoda tepidariorum. The sequence goes on along the minus strand of NC_141760.1, from coordinate 90,707,299 downwards.
CAAACTAATTTCAAAAGATAAAATTTATTAGCCCTATTTGTGAATTATTTACTTTAAAGATCTTTTTTCTTGAGCAATCAGTATTTAATAATTAAATTTTTTAAATTAATTAATTCAATTAATCAACACTATCCTTTTGCAATTAGAAATAGTTTACTTTGAGCCAACTTTAACTTCCTTCAGAACATGTTCTTTCCAACCCATTTGGAAAAAGAAGTGTGTGGTGACTTCAACCAAAAAATAACCCCAAGACTTGCCTGATACAAGGAACTTGTGGTTGAGGAGTCATTTCCTCAATTAACAGAGCATTAAGATCCTGGTGTGAATGCTGAAATTCTTCTCCAACCTTTTGGAACATTGCACAACCAGATGATCGCCGCATCAGCGACTTCAATTTCCCTTTCACTCACATTCGATTCGATTCCAGAAGTTCTTAACGGTATTCACTTACTTGGAATTGGATGAATTTTCTACCTACCGGTTCCCTAATAAGCTAACGCCTCAGAAAACTCATAGAATTCGAAGTTAGAAAATAATTATCGTTTGCTTTTGCACTTTTAGTGTGCTATTGAAGTACAGTTAGGGGAAATAATTTGTAAATTCAGTAATGAGAGGATGAAAGCAATAAATATAATTTTTTTTTACTTTTTAAAGAAAACTAACTTCATAAAAAATTAGATTTTCTTTTCGGAACTTAACTTTTATCGGTTAAACAAATATTTAATTCCCTAATAAGCTAAATGCCCTGGAAAATCACAGAATTCGAAGTCAGAAAATAACTATCGTTTGCTCTTACACATTTACCGTGCTTTTGAAATCCTCTTAAACAGAAGTGGGAACTAATTTTTTAATGTAATAATGAGCGAATGAAAGCAATAAATAAGATTTTTTTAAAAAAATTTAATTTTATTAAAAATCAGATTTTTTTTTTTTTGGGGGGGGGGGGAGACTTAACTTTTAATAGATAAACTAAAATTTAATTTCCTAGTAAGCTAACTTTTGAGAATCATAGGAATCGAGGACAGAAAATAATTATCGTTTGCTCTAGCACATTTAGTGTGCTACTGAAATCCTCTTAAACAGAAGTGGGAAATAATTCTTTAATGTAATAATGAGCAAATGAAAGCAATAAATAAGATTTTTAAAAAAAATCAGATTTTTTTGGGGGGGTGGGGAGACTTAGCTTTTAATAGATAAACTAAAATTTAATTTCCTAGTAAGCTAACTTTTGAGAATCATAGGTTTCGAAGTCAGAAAATAATTATCGTTTGCTCTTGCAAATTTAGTGTGCTATTAAAATACTCTTAAACAGAAGTGGGGAATAATTTGTAAATGTAGTAATGAGCAAATGAAAGCAATAAATTTAATTTAAAAAAAAGTTTAATTTTGTGAAAAATCAGATTTTTGGGGGGGAACTTAACTTTTAATAGATAAACAAAAATGTAATTCCCTCATGAGCTAAACTCCCTGGAAAATCACAGAATTCGAAGTCAGAAAATAATTATCGTTTGCTCTTGCACATTTAGTGTGCTGTTTAAGTACTCTTAAACAGAAGTGGGAAATAATTTCTAAATGTAGTAAGGAGTGGATGAGAGCAAAACATATGACTTTAAAAAAAGTCAAACTTTATGAAAAATCGGATTTTGTTTTTACGGAGCTTAACTATCAATGATTAAAATTAAATTTAAGTAAACATAGAGAAAACGATTTTAGTAAAATTATCATACTGCATGGAAATGACAATTCGGGTAAGATAATAAATAAAATTCCGATTAATGAAGTCAGAATTATGATTTTTTTCCGAATAACAATAATAAATCTAAATAACTCTTCGATTTTTCATCTGCTTTCTTTAAACATTTTACAAGAAATTCTTGCAACACATTTTAAGAGAAACTTAAAATAAAATGAATCTGAAAAATTAGCTGATACTATGGAATATTAGCCGATATAAACTTGTTTTTCATAAGTTACAGGCAATATTTTATTTTCGTAATATTTTCGTTTTTTTCATGCAGATCAATGAAAAATTTATAGTTCTTAAATTATTTAGATAATTTTATCCCTAAACGTTGAATAAAATTTCTGCTATTACATTGTTTGTTTGATATTTAGAATTTGCATTTAATGCAACTAGCAAACAGTTGATTTAAAATCATTATTTCATTAATAAAGTTTAGAATGCATTTATTGAGAATAAATTTCTTTTCAATCCGAGAAATTCCGTTGCTTGGTTAAAAAAAATTGCAAAGCATCTTCTATTATTTATTTAACATTTCAGATTAATTTCTACATTTATATATTGGGATTAATTTACATTGTTCAATTTCTTTAACATTAATAATAGTTATTTAAAAGAACACACATATAAAAAAGCTTGAAATAATTATTCTTTAAAAGCATTAAAAAAAGGATGCATATTAAAATAGGGATCATTAAAAAACAAAATGCATAGATATATTTATTATAATTGATTGCTTTTTAAATATCCTATTTATTCGAATTTCTAAAGTTTGTAATCTGTTTCTAAATGCTTGTTGAATTGTATGGTTAACAAAATTTAAAAGCTACACCAAACAAATGCATAAGAAATCAAGAAATATAGTTAAATCTATTGATTACGACAAAATATGCAATTAATTTTCAATATATGCTAAAGCAATTTTCTTAAACTCCGTTAAATCTTAATATCGAGGATATTAAAATATTCTTAACATATTCGGTATTTGTCTGTTTACTATCAGACTAAAATTAAATTCAAGGACGTTAAATTCTTAGGAAATTTGCACATTCCACGGTTCATTTTAATTTCACTTTTCCATCAAAGAAATTTTCGCTTTTGGAAATTCTATAAGATATGAAATTATTCTTTTGTATAATAAAGACGAGTTTTAATTAAAAATTCCATCTCTTGCGTTCCTAAAATGTTACTTTTAAATGACAGAAGAAAATTCTGAATTTCCCTTGACATTTTACTTAAAAATTTTGAATTTTATTGAATGTGATATGAAAGATATTTTATTGTTAAATTTAGATTTGAGATGATAGCAAAACCTCAATTGAAAATTTTTTGTAAGACATGGGAATAACTGTTATTTAAATGTTATGAATTTTACTGTCATTATTTAGCATCATACAATAGAGCTATAATCTATATTCTTTGTCAGGTATAAATTTAAAAAGCATTTTATTTAAATTAATTAAATACTATTTATAACTGTTGCATCCGGTATATTTTAAGTAAAAAATGGCGTACTATTTAATAAGCAATCTGTAAATGGAGGAAAAAAATCTATCTGGTAGATTTGCAATACTGTATGGTGATGTTTATTCTGGTAAAAAAATACATAATTCTAGCATTAAAAAAATATATATATACGGTACTTAAACCATTCATTTTGGGATTTTTCCGCTCATATGGTAATGGTTCCGGTCTTCAAAATTATGCCTATTATTAACTCATATTTAGTAAAAATACAAAATTGAAAAGAACATTTTACCGAATAAATTGTTTTTACACCACGCTCTGAGGTATCATGATTAAATTATGAAGTTTTACCACATTTACCAAATGTATATTACATATTAGAATGTTAATTTTGCAAAAATTATTCGAAAGCGGTTCAATAAAAATATCCAAGCTTTATGGTATTTCCCCGTATTTCCAAAAACATGGTTAACTTTGAGATACTGTGCTAATTTGTTTGCAAATCTTAGCCTAAATGGCATTAATGTTAAACCTATGCAAAGTAAAATTATTTTTTACGTACCACATAACAGTTCAATGCAAATCTACAAACCTTTGCGAATTGGTTATAAATCATTATATATAAATAAAACTGTTTGCTGCGTTTGAATTGCTCATTTCGTAGTTCTTCCACATTTGGGTCCCGCAGTGGACTGATCGTTAAGACACAGTTCCCAGCAGATAACCGAAGTCAAGCATCACTGGCTACGGTCAGTGTGCGGGTGGGTGACCACTTGGATCAGTTTGCGTAGGGACCGAGGATGTGCGGTATTGGTCCTCGTTAAACTGTGCTACCGTGAAGTGCTCGACTTCGCGCGCAGGTCGTCGGGCTACCGAAGCGGGGGTGCCATCCCCTCCGCAGAGGATCAAAATTGTGATGGCATGTCTTCGGATCATCCTCCGGGATGCATCATAGACCGTCGCCAATAGCCCATTGTGCAGCTCTAGTGCGACGTAAATTAACAAAAACAACAAATCCACATTTGGTGTCTCAATTTACTGATAAGAGAGCGTATTTCTAAAGATAATTGTTAACTGTTTGAAGTCAAATACACTTAATTTTTGTTACTCCAAAAACACTTAAAGATTCATTTTAGCACTTCCAAACACTGAGCTCAACAAAAATTGTACTTTACAAATAAAGACAATATGTAAACTTAAATAAGACAAAATTAAGCTCTTTTACCGAAAACTCATTTTTCCTTTAAGCTTGCCAATTATCATAAGTTACACTAATTTAATTTAAGAGGCACGAGAAAACATGCATATGCGTGATTTTATTAATTAGAATTAAAATATATATATATATAATAATAAAACACAATTTCTGATACAGTTTTATTAAAAAATTTTTTAATAAGACTAAAGCACTTAGAATTTTTTGATTTGGAATCAAACTCTGACATTATTTCAAAAATCAAAAAAATGCCAGACGAATTCTTTTGTAATTATTTAAATCCAGATAGGTAGGGACCCTAAACTATCCATCAGAGATGTTTGCTAAAGATGAAACACGAGGCAACATCTTTTCTAATCATCTAGAGATTTCCCAATCTAACGGAAATAAATACATCATTGCCAAAATGAATCTTATATTTTTTCTTAATAATAGACCACCTAATATTTCCTCAGCAACACCCTAATGCTGTTAACCTACACTATGCTGATACCTATGTTTCGGTAAGTATGATGGATTAATCCTTTCGTAACGAGCACCATATTTAGTCGACATCCATTTGAAGCCTAATGCACACATGATGCAATAATTGTACACGGGCATAATTAGCTGGCATCTTTATAATGCTCTGTGGGAGCTCTTCGGTGGAGCAGTCGCATGAACTACTGGCTGGAGACCTCGGGGAAGTGAGTTCGATCCTGATAGCCGACAAAACAACTGGCGTGTGTAGGCAACAAGAAGCACATTAATTCTGCTTTGGCTGATAGTCCTCTCATTTGTTGTGGTGTGGAAGTTTGAAGACGGTACCAGCTTCATACATAGGGGGTACCAGCTTCGGTTCTTTTTCCCGTGTTCTGACCGGGATCAAAATTACGTGACTTTCCTACCTTCGCTAGTTGGGTGTTGTAATAACTCTATGTGGACAAGGTCGTACGTAACATGCATACACAAGATGCTCTATATATACGAGCGTCGTATTTAACCGACATGCACAAGATACTCTATGTGTATTTAGCTGGTGTCAGCGTGATACCATTTTATAACCGGACCAATCTATTTCTTACTGCCACTGGCTAATATTCCGTTGACATTTATTGGATTAATACGTGGCTGGGTGGCGCAGTTTGTTTGTCGTCGGCCTTCTGAGCCCAGAAAATCCTCTGTCGTATGATAATGCGGCATGTAAAAGATCCCTGGAGTGCCTTATTGGCTCTTGGCATTTCCGGCAAAATTAAATTCCTAGTGCACTTTAGCATCCAAATAGAGTCTCGGTGCTGCCATCTAGTGTGGCAGAAACTAGACGTCCAAATTAACATGGCCAACGGTATCTCACCCATTGTGGTGATCCTGAAAGAGTGGTTACCACTTCTGGAGAACGCACTAGGTCTGCTCATCCGAGTCATCGGGAAGACTGATTTTGCAGCTCATAGGAAATAATAAAAATTATTGGATTAATACCTCTAAAAATTTTATTTTGAATGGGCTTATTTTCTTTTGAAAGACAGAATATCATTTTTCTTCAGTTTATAAATCGACTGGAAAAATAATGAAATATGTAGTTTGAAGTGCAAATAATAAAAGACGAGGATATAGGTATGAGCCGAAAGTTGTAATGTGGGTTTGTGAGTCGTCTCTTATTTCAAAATTTATCATACTGAATTAAATTCTCATTAAAATGGTCTAAATTGTATTTTTATTCATAGTACTTACATTTTTAAGCATAAAAGTTCAGTGGCGTCACTTCGGAGCGGACTGCCGTAACGAAAGGGTTAAAATTTTAGTAAGACGATAAATCTTGTAGTTTGAGAGTCTACTAAGTCAATAGTCAATTTCTGGTTCCGCCTGTCAAACACAAAATAGATGCTGACTCTTGCAATTTAGTAAGTTAAACTTCCAAACACTATTGGATAAAAACTGTTTTAAATATCTGCTTGGTTTAGTACAAACTGTTTGTTTGCTCCGTCATTTTTAAAATAAAAATAAAATTAAACTTTGAAAAATGACTAAAAGCCGATACAACCATTTATTTCCCGAACTCAAACAAATGACTAAATAGAATAATGCCAAATGAATTCCATAATAAATATTTAAACCAACTTCAAAAGCAGGGCGTAGACCTTTTACTATCCATCAAAAGTGTTTGCTTAAGCCGAAACACGAAACAACCCCTCATTTTCTAATCACTTAAAAGTTTCCCAATCAAACAAAAATAAATGCTTCATTGCCAAAACGACCCTTATCATTTTCCTCAATAAAAATACCATCTAATAAATCAGCAGCCTGGAATAACAATCCGTATCCTGCATTATGCTCATACCCGTGTATCTGTAACTATGACGCATTAGAAATTTAGGAAGACGCTGAAACTTGTAATTGGAGAATCTACTAAGCTAATAGCCAACTTGTGATTACGCCTGTCAAATACATAGTAGCTTCGGGCCCTCTTCAATTAGTATATTAAACTTCCTATTACACAATTAGGCAGTCCGCTTTCTAAGAACACTTGTACACCGTGATGCTAATTATATGTTCAAACATCCTATTGTAACCATTTAACTTCTAAAAGGCTGAAGTGTTCTCAGCTTGATGAAGGAGCGTTTATGTTGTTTTGAGATTAAACGAGCTTTCTAACTTTGGATACTTTAAAGTTTTGCGGATGCTTGGTGCTTTTGAAATTTGCCCTTGTCTAAATAAACAGCTGTTTAATGGAATTTGTACGTAAAATTTCGGAAATGGAAACTGCATTTTAGCTGATTAAAATCTTAGCAGGGGATTTTTAATGTTATTATTTTTATAGAAGGTGCTAATTATTTATGCCCTCCTAAGATTTAAACGCATTGATGAGATTGAAACTTAAAATATTTATGTTACAATATTATTTCTTTTCAAATAAATTTTAAAACGAAATAAAAATAAATTATGTTTTGCTTTCCAAGTAAAATAAAATATATTTATAGCATCAAAAGTTTCGTTTATTAACCCCTTATAGCTCCCCACGAGTCAAAATGTCCTAAGTATAAAATACAATTGAGTGGGTAGTGGTTAATCGTATTATATTCGTGGGTATGGAATTCATATAAATATTTCAAGAATCTATTACAGCAGTCCGTGAAATTGATAGATACACTTTCGATAGGTAGCTCTTTTCATACAAATGTAACAGCTTTTTTAAGACTTAATTTAATTAAAATTTAAATTTTATGACTGTTTATATCTCATTTAAGCCACTTCTCCTTTTTTAAGAGTTTTTGACTTTAAATGAAAGTGTAATTCAATGCAATCTTTTTCTATGAAGCGTAGGCATTTTTAGACAGATAAAAAATTATTTCAAAAACCATAAGAATACTATAAGTTTATGATCCAAGGAATATGCACTTTTTGAGAAAGGAGAATAAAGAAATTATTTCTCGATACTGTTTGGGAAATAAGTGGAATTTATACAATTTTTGGGTAACAAAAGATAAAACGAAATGTAACAAATAGTGGTAAAATGAACGCAAACTTTGAAAACTATTAAACAAATATTATACGCATTGAAAATTAAGAAAAAGAAGATAAGCAAAGAATCTAAATTTCTTTAATATTTTGAAACTCAAATCAATTGAATAACTGTCGTTGTAGGTAAAGTAGCATTTCATTCAAGTCGTCTTTAATGGTTGTCATTAATTGAATGTTTATTTTTCGATTATTTACATTATTAACTGACGGAATTTTAATTGTGTTATTCAGCATGCTCAAGCTAAGTTAAATCCTCTATGCTGTACAAGTACACCTACCCTATATACCAGGGATGGCCAACCTGCGGCTCGCAAGCCACATGCGGCTCTTTGAAGAATTATTTGTGGCTCTCGATAAATGTACCCCGAGTTTCCTTTTCATTTTTGCGCTATTATATTTTAAAAAATTATTATCGTTCCGTATGTTCCGAATTTTGTACCAGAATCGAAGTATCCTGAATTAAAAAAGGTTGCTTGTCGAATTATTTCAACATTCGGAACAACTTACTCATGTGAATTATTGTATTCCACTTTAAAATTCGTGAAATTCAAACACCGATCAGTCTTAACTAACCAACATTTCAAAGAATTACTGAAAAGTGCTGTCACCAATTATTAACCAAATTTTGAAGAATTATCAAGAGAAGTAAAATAAAGGGGTTTAATTTTTAATATTTAATTTCAATTCGCATATTTTGTACTTTTATTTACATGTTCTTAATTAATATAATTTCTGTAAACAAATTTTAATACCTTTTTTGCATACCTTTCAAATACGTATTTAATTGCGGCTCGCGAAAAATTTCAAATTTTGAAAAATGACTCGACTATTAAGGAGCTTGGCCACCCCTGCTATATGCCATTCGTATTTCTGCCTTTATCATCACTGTCCTTTTTAGGGCCGGGATATCCTGGTCGGTAGGGAGCTGGGCCCATGTCCGAGAGTTCGTGGGTTCGAACCCCGCAGCCCGAAGACTCTCCATGTAGTAAAGTGACTGCTGCACGTTAAGTCTGTCGAGTCGCAAAAGTCCTCCATGTTCCCATAACAAATCAAAACCTTTGGGGGTACTGGATTGGAGATCCATCGTTCTCTGATTCAGGTCAAAATTATGATCTGTGGACGAATGAATGAATAGATGTATGAATGGGTCCGCCCTATAAACGAGTGTGACGTATGGAGTGGCCGAGGTCGAATCCTTTGCCATAGATGGCGCCACTGAAAAAACATGAACAATCGCACTGCCTCTGCCTAAACAGGCATACGTATACAACAACATCATCACTGTTTGTCCCGAATGTAACTGTGAGTGTCTGAATGCTAACATATGTCTGGGACAATACGTAATGTTTAGCTATGAATATAATTTACAGTTGTATTAGTTCTGATTTCTTAATTTTTTGGCACCCAGCTTAGCTTTTTAATTTTTTTCTAAACAAGCATATTATTTTCCTTATTTTTTATTGACTTAAATGAAAATACTCAAGTGCTTTCTGTTGACAGTATGAACCTTTTACTTAATATTATCCCTCTGGGATCTTGAATTTTAGTTCATTAGACTATTGTTAAAAAAAATATATATATATTATTATGATATTACTACATATGTCGGTGTAAAAATGAATAATAAAAGATCTATTTCCGTAAAATATGTAAACACTTAAAATCAAGTAGAAATCTATGTGTTTATAATGTGATTTAAGGGTACACTGGAAGTTCTGAATGAAACATATATTTAAAAAAAATCATGATTTGTTTTTTTTTTTTTTTAAATATTAAGGAAATTACATTTTAATGAGCAATGTGCAACAAACCTTGTCAAAATTAGAGATTTTTTCACTGAGTAATAAAGTTATGAATTTATTAAAGTTGCATACATCAATATGTAGTTCTTGTTGACAAAGTTGCTTTTTTTCGTAATGGAATTTTTCAATGCTTTCACAACTGTAAAAAGTTCCTTAGGCACTGATTTTTGTTTTATTGTTATAAAAAAAATTTCAGTTACTTTTCAATGTATCTTGCTTAATTGTAAATGTATTTGATTAATTTAATACCTTAATTTAATATTTTAATAATTTAACAAACATAATTGAAGTGTTTTTATAGAAAAAATGTTTAGTGACAAAATAAAAATTTAAAGCGGTATTAATTTCATACTGTTACCATAACCATTTTAATTTATTTAAATGCCTATAAGAAACGATTGTAAATAATAATTTAATTTTAAAAATGAAAATTTGTTTGAAGGAACTTTTTCATTATCGACAATTAAAAACCTTTAACTATAACTTTAAAACCAATCATTATTTTTTCTGAAACATTCCATATAGACATTTATTAATGCTACAAATATTTTCTTAGAATTTGAAAATGAACGAAGAAAAATTGCACTTTTTTTTTCAACGTTTAGTGTGACCTTAAATAAAGTAAACTTGATTAATTTTATTTGATCGTTAACATATAAGTAAGTTAAACTAATAGACCACTCGCGTTACAGAGATTATCTGATGACAAAACGGGTGCATTTTCATCAATAACATCGACAAAGACGGCGGTAGTAATTAATATTTGGATCCATTTTGTAGCAGCATTCAATATATGGTTGCCAAAATTTATTATTGGAGATTTTTTGTGATGTAAATATTAACGTCATTGGTATAAATACTTGGAATGTGACTTGATCTCATCTAGAACATTTCTTCATGATTTCTTCATGCTTTGTTTTCTTCATACTGTCTTTATACTACATTTCTTTATGTTTTGTCTTACTCCATTTTATTTTAATTTTTCTTATATCCGTCATTGAACTGCCGAACCAATTTTTAGACAAGGAAACTGCTGGTTCAAGTATTGGGAGACATTTGAATTCGCGGAGGACTTTTTGATGGAACTAACCAACATTTGCATTACATGGAGAGGAAAACTACGAAAAGTTTCCATGGTTAACCTGACGGCAAGGGGACTCTAACCCATGATCCGACTACCACTGTGGATATTTAAGGTCAAAATTGTGACCGGTGCAACCAGCTATCACTGGGATCGAACCCAGATCATCTCATTGAAAGGCGAGTGCTCTATCCACAGAGCCACCGCGACTTCGTCTTACTCCATTCTCTGTGTCACCAAATCTTTCCGGTTCAATACTCCATTGACTTAAAAATTCGCTTAAACAAAGCTCATCCATGAAAGTTTTAAATGTCCTATTTATTATTATTATTTAACCCTGTTATTATTAAGTATTTTCTATAGCTAATTTATGTTGTAAAATCTAATGTGTTCACCTATTTGTGTCTACCAAATTTGTATTTAACCAAAATTCATTAAAAGTTTACATAATTGTACGTAAGTTATTTAAGAATTATTAAAATGATGTACCATGTACGAAACAGTCATTAAAATAAATTAGTGTGTTTTATAATTGTAATAGTAATGACTGATAAAGTTTTAAAAGGCATTTTAAACTAGCGAATCATTTACTAAAAAAATCGATTTTAATAAAAGATCCTTTAAAATCTATTGGTATTATACTTTATAGTTAACATTTCAGCAGACAAATTTTATTTCTATTTTACGTATTCAACACAGTTTTCATGAAATCTTTTTGCAAGAGAAGATATCCCCAAAATGTATCTTCTCAAAAAAAAGGAAATATTTAAACTTCAAAGACAATAACAAATCTATCACGTATGCAAAAACAAGACAATTCGTTCCATGTGCTGTATCTGAAAGTTCAACCCAAGCATACGAAGATAGAGAGCTGGAGGAAGCTTAATTCTGTGTCTCTAAAATCAAACACGAAACAGATAGTCCCGTCGTAAGTGCTCTGCATTCAAATTAAGCTTACCGGGCTTAAGCTGTTGGATTTGTGAAATCAGAACTTGTGGTGTGTTCAGAATATTCGATAAAGGCACCAATCGATCTTGTAGAAGAGCCGATCACACTCTACCGAAGGACGATAATTGACAGAGTGGACCAGAAGCCGCCCTACAACTAAACTTCTACAGACATAAAATGCTTCCGGGTCCTTTCTCTGAATTCCTGGAATAGGATGATGCTGTAAAGTCTCGGTTTTGGGAATATAATCATTTAATTAAAATGATTCTTGAATTGATTAAAGTTGAAGTTAATTTCGAAGATGCAGGATGAGTTTCCGCATTATTGTCATGCTGAGATTTCATAAAGTAATTTAGAATTTGAATCTGGACAATTCTAGAACTCATTCAAACATAAAAAGTCAAATAGTTCTAATCATATAAATTAATAACCGCTCTCGGGTGAATATTTATGTGAATATTTACTTTTTTAATTGTTTTTAAATTTAAAAAAAGCATTGTTTATTACCAAAAAAAATAATAATAAGTTTGGATCAAACTGAAAAATGTATTCTGATAATTTTTTATGGACAACGCAGTCAAAAATAATAGCTTTAATATCATATCTGATTTTGTTCAGAGAAATTTCATCTTTGCTTCGATTCAATCAAATAATGATTTCCAAGTAATTCCTCCTGATGAAGCTGTCATGGATGTCAGTGTGCACTTCTTTTTAGATTTTTAGAATGTTATTTCCTGTTGCAAGCTTCGGAACATCTCCTGTTCCGGTGTTCCCTAGATAATATTTAGTATGTTATTTCCTATTAATGCCTTTGAATTTCCGCTACTGAGGTAATTCTTTCCATTTTTTTTTAACTTTCAAATAACTCATTTTGTTTTATTTTATCTTAAAACACTTTTCCTTCATACATTCTTCAGGCTATGCCATAAGTGAAGTGGAACTAATATATATATATATATATATATATATATATATATATATATATATATATATATATATATATATATATATATATATATATATATATATATAAGTTCAAAATGAAGAATAAAACAAAGAAAAATTATAGACATATGAAAAAAAAAGGGGGGGGGGAATAATAAGTAAAAAAATAACAAGCAGCAGTTTATTTAAAAAAAAATGAAAGGTTAATTAAAATTCGGAAAAAAAGATATAATCTTTTCTTCAGCCCACACGATTATATCCGCAAAACAGAGTGCTTTCTGATATTGTATCAATAAAGCCAAAGCAAAATATATTAATACAATAGTGTGAGGAGCACTCAAAAATTTTTTTTATAAAAATAACAACAAATAAAATGTCCGGAAATGATTTCATAATAATTTAAATTTAATTCAAACTAATAAATAATGAATAAAAATTATATTTTTTCTTTCAACTGAAAATGAAAAAAAAAAAAACTTTAAATTGATGTATTGAAACATTTCGATGCATTTTCTATTCAAATTGAGTAAACTTTTATTGATATTCTCTTTTCCAATTTATTATTTTTTTTAAATTTATTCAGAAATGCTCATCAGATCATTTTAATTAATTATATTTTTTAACCAGTGATACATAACTTGCAAAATAAAAATGCTACCAATTCAATTAATTTTTTTTTCCTTTCACACAAACTGAACTTAAATAAAAGATTTTGTTTCAATTTTATTCTAACCCGTATCTTCTAATTAATTAATTTCTTCGCATTAATTAATTTTAATTTTGTTGAGAAATAAATTATTCGTTTTGTAAGTCAGGACATGAACTATGCAAATATTGCAGCTGAAAGTCATTTTTTACTAAATCAGCTTATATATATATATATATATATATATATATATATATATATATATATATATATATCGGCAAAACTGTCCACAAATTAATTTTAAATTAATTTAAATATAAAGTCGAAACTATGTTTTTTTCACGTCAGGTAAATAGAATTTTTATATTTATTTATACGTTGCATTTTTCTAAAAGCAGCTAACCACATTTATGTAAAGAAAGTCGTATTTAAAAAGTAATTACTTTATTCATAAATAAAAAGAGTTCAAAGTGCAATAAACCGATTAAATGACAGAAACGTTTGTTAAAATAAAATAAATTTTAAGAAATGTCAGCTCTAAAATACACTTTTTTCTCCTGCCAAGAATATTTCTTACATTTTCTTTTACTTTGAATATATTTCTTATATCTCTTATATTAGTTATGATGCTTTATAGAAAGGCTAATTTTAATTTTACTCTTTTCTTCCACCATTGAGTTTTATATTGTTATATTTATATTGATTCGAAGTGGAAAAATAATTTTAAATCCATCTTAATACTTTTTCACATATTCGATTAGGGAAACCAAAAAATGCTCTTATGTGGAACTTGCTTAAGTTGACCATTAACCATTTTTTAATACTTTCCATTTAACTCATTTCTTATTTCTTTAAACTTCATATAACTTCATATTTGTAAGAAAAAATTTGCTTTAAATCAGATTTAGTACATTTTCGAAGAATTTTCTTGAAAAATGAAGAAACACTGTAATGCTATAAGTTCACCATTAGCGATTTTGCTTTAATGGTCATTGTTTTAATGGTATAGACGGGGATAAGTATTTGTTTTTTTTAATCCGGTTATTTTTAAATATACCAAAAAATTTATATAACTCTCAAATATTATCAATAAAAGATGTAATTATATTTTAAACATACTTTGAAAATTATATATAGCAAATACCCTATGTATCTTAATTTTTTTAAAATTTATAATGGCAGGGAAAACAATCAAATATGAAAAAAAGAACAATAGACAATCAGAAGGAATCACACAAAGTCAGAGAAAGACCGAAGTCATTTCCCCAGAAGCTCTCTCGCATACCAATATTTAGCAGTCTCCGCAATATTTAGCAGTCTTCTATAAAGTAAAAAGAAATCATGGAGTAGTAATTTTTAAGTCAAACAACTCTATTATCTTTTACTTATTTTAAACTTATTCGAGATGGCCCTTTAAAGCTAAATTTAAAAGTTTAAAAAATGGTAAAATAGTTACATTCTAAAGCTATTTCCTCTCCTTTTCTATACAGGTAAGACTTAATAATAATAATTAATAAAGTCATCGTGTTAAATAATCAAAATAATAAATAATTCTTCACAGTAGAATTATGAATATGATACCATAATTTTTTTTTAAAATTTGACCTCTTCCACTAATATTCAGTTTAAAATGATCGTAATAATGTAATGAAATTAATTTAATATATTTATTTTTATCAAGTGCATACTCAGTAAAACAAGAAACATACTGATTTAAGAAAGTTATAATTTTAGGCAGTTACTTTTTTAAAGTTATGCTACAAAAACTGAATTAAATTTGGTATATAAATGGGGAAAAAGTTATTTTAAAAGTAAGAAGAAGCTAAACAGAACAGTTTAATACATTTCTAGAGTTTAATGAAACACGAAAAGTTTTTGATCCAAAGTTCTTGAAGGAGATGACAAGAAAATGCTTTCAATTTAGTAAAAAATTAAGGGGAAAAATATTGGCCACAGGGCAAATCTGTTGACCTTTGATATGTTTGTTCTATAAGTCAAACTTGGATTCATTCGATTGTTGGAATCTTACATTCCAGCAGCATTCTTTTCCTTCTGTTTGGCGCTCTGTCAGATTGTCTATTTTCCTGACCATTGATTCGGAAATATGGATGAAACTATTGTGTTGTTAGTGTGATAAAAAAGTTATCTATTAAAGAACACGTTCTTGAAAGCAAACGAGATTCGCTGAAACGAGTTCCTCATCAAAAGAACGGATCGTTGCCCATGGGAATAAATACCTTTGTTTCATTGGTCCACCATTGATTAATCGAAACTATGGATGGTTGCTGCATTTGTGTGATACAGAAGCCGCAGATGGAGAAAAAGTGCATTATTTCTTTTTAGGTTTAAAAAAAAGTAACCAATAATAGTTCAAAAAGCTTCAATGCATACTATTTTGTTTTTGTGGCAAAGCAAAGGTACAATTAAAACACTATTCTAAACAAGGGACCTAACGATTAGGTATTTCCTTTCCGCATATAAATTGTACATGTACAAAACTTGTATACACGTATACAATTCTCGAAATTTGTCTAACTAATTTTTAAAAAAAACTTCTAAATTAGTCGTCCTCTCTGCATATAAATAATTAGTCTTAAGAAAATGTTTATTAATTCTCACAGTTTATGACATATGTCATTTGCTTTCTCTCGAATGAATTACATTTAAACTGATTTTATCATATCTGGATCAGTTGCTCACTACATAAATGTAGCATACCCTCATATAAAAAAAAAAATTTAAAAACACACAATTTAATCAGTTGGATGAGTAATTACAAACCAAATAATACTCGAGTAAACTGTGAGATTAAATACACAGAGAATAGAATGTGTTTGTACTTTAATGCTAGAGCAAGCTTCTTAAAATATGATGAATCCCATAGCGCGACAACTTGGAAACACTTTCTGACCTAGTGTGTGCAATGTCCTTCTGCAGTAAAAGACTTTATTCTTAAATGACAATTTGTTTATGAAGACAAGATCATAAAATGATAGAACTAATATTTTATTATACTTATATCATTATATTTGTTTTATTAATTTTAACATTAATTTACGCAATCCTATCTTGATCTAATAATTTAGTTTAAAATAAAGCAAAAATAAAACCTTATGGAATATAAATATAATTGTAACATTAGTGAAAATATACAGAATATATAATAAAAATATATATATAAATATAAAAATATATAATGTATGCATAACATATGTAAAGTAATATTGATATGGTAATATGCGCATAAAAAGTGAAATTTTTATTTATCAATAATATAAGAATTATAAATGTACACTGTGTTAAAAATTTGTGCTTATAATGCTGGCAAGTAATTATGCGTTTACTGTAAGGGCGGGGACTTGTTTTGTGATTATCAGATAATGATCAATATTAGAAAATATGATCGCGCTTATTTTGATATAAGCAGAGACATTTTTCTTTTCGTTTGTCTCGATTCAGTTCTTAGCAGAATAATATTTTTAGGTAAAAATTTTACTACTATAAATTTTTATTTTATTTTTAATGAAATTAAAGGATAACAATAGTAATGTGTTGCGTAATATATATCGAAAAGGAAGATTTGAGTATTCATAGCAAGAAAAGCTAAGTTGATGCGTGTAATGGGACTTAGAAATTGGAAAACATATATTACGTCATAACAACTACCATGCGTAATGTAAAAACAGATCTATTACGTGATTCGAATGGACTATTTTTTTTCCTATTCAGATTGAATTTGAATGTGAATATATATCTCGAAGAAAAAAAATTCCCTCAATTTTAAATAGTTTTTCCGAAGTTTAGTATGTATTACCATGCAATGCTATCCGTTGTAGAAAATTATGCAAAATATCTAAAGCGTGGATACAATTTGTCATAATTTATAAATGCATTATTCTTACTGAAGATTTTGTTTTTATTTAATTTCAAGAATTAAGCAGAGATAAATCATATGTCCCATATAAAAATTTGACTATTACTCTTTTGTTTACTGCTTTGTTGCGTTTTATTGTATTTAATATTAAACATTCCTCACCAAATTAGGAAACAAATTTAATTTTTGTATTGCAAATTAATATTTAAAACTTTGTTCTCAATACGTGAAAATGTATAAAATAGTAACAGATAAAACTTAACGTAACAAATAACTAGATAACGATTTAAAACAAATTTCAGAAAAAGTCAAAAATGATATTAGTAAACGTACTAAATGTTAAACCGTTCCCTAAAATTGTATACTTATAGTGCATATTTATTTCTATAACAGGAGAAACATAAGAAAAGAAGAAAAAAAACATATTTTAAAAATCAAAAGAAATTTAAGTAACCAAAACAGTTTCCAAGTTAACAAAAAAAATTATACTTACGAATTGTTAAACATTTCCTTAAAAATTTATATTTATAGTGCATATGTATTGCCGTGTAAGCGTAAAAGACTAAATTAAACAATTAAAGAGAAAAATTAAATAAGTAAAATAGCTTTAAAGTTTTGATGCTATATTGGAACATCATCTTCAGTATTAGGTACAAAAAAAGAAAAATCGAAAAACATTTATAATGATCATTAAAATAAATGTTTCTGAATCAGCTGTTCAACTTTTAACGGAATCAATGATAAAAACCGATTTGTAGATTCATTTACATTTATTTTTATTTCTTATTTGTAATATTTTCGATGATCATTCTTTGTTTAATAGTTTGCCTTAATGTTTCAGTTTAAATTCAAAACTTTCATGCAATTTCAATTTCTTAAATATATTTGTAATTTTTTACGTAAAGCTCTATGCTGATGATAAATTGGTCTTTTATTTATTATCATCGCAAAGCTTTCAATCATTTTTATAATTCAATATAGTAGCTGAGGAAAAAAATCTTAGCTTAAAAAAATTTTATAGATTTTTTTTCTAACAAAATGCTCTAAATGTTTTTCTGATTGAGAGCGGCTATTTTTCTTCATTTTTTTTCTAATGTAGTCTGTGGGAAAAATAAAGGCCACTTGTCATATTTATTTCCAAATGTCAATGTGTGAAATGCAAAGCTAAAATACTAATATATCATATGCATTAAAATATCTTTTAAATTATTCATCCACGTAAATCTAATGTAAAACTAATATAATGTATATAATAACACTAATGTAATGTAACACTGTGTAACAATCTCTACTGTAATCTAATATGTTATCTAATATATCTAAATTAATGTAACACTAATGTAACACTAATCTAATGTAATCTAGTGTAGGTATATCTATAAAACATGAATATAGTGACGTCAGTCTAATATATCATATGCCATTAAAATATCCTTTAAATTATTTATCCACGTAAATCTAATGTAAAACTAATATAATGTATATAATAACACTAATGTAATGTAACACTGTGTAACAATCTCTACTTTAATCTAATATGTTATCTAATATATCTAAATTAATGTAACACTAATGCAACACTATTCTAATGTAATCTAGTGTAGGTATATCTATAAAACATAAATGTAGTGACATCAGTTTCCAAACTTGAAGCTCACCTGCAGAACTTTTTTACGTTAAGATTTCTCTCTAAGTAAACGGTGACAAATAGAAGAAATATACAATTAAAAAAAATTGATTATTTTCATAGATAAGTTTCGTTGCTATTCATTTTATTTAAGTTTTCTTGTATGTAAAAGTATTTAAAGAAGTTTTTTCTATATAATGCAGTAATAAGACATCTGTCATTATTTAACGAACAACAACATTTGTGTTTGGTTAAAGTGGCACAGTTATTTGAATTTTTAGCAATGTATTGTTTAAATATCCCGTTTTTTTGTTATTTCTATCGTGATTTCTTATCATAAGAAATCTCACTTTATTTAAGTTACTTATATTTAGTTCATAGCTGATAACTATTATAATATTAACAATTCCTCAAGTATTCGAAAAAACTCCTCATTCTTTCCTTAACAGCCTTTTCATTTGTTTTCTACTACATTTGAAAATTAAATTTCTATTTTTCAAGCATACATAGTTATGGATGTCTTAAACTAATCTCGTCAACATATCACATCAAATTATTCCCTTTTTATAGAATGACTATAAGCAGATTCTAACATACTCCAGGTCTCTATCTATTTAAGAGCATTCAATTGATGTGGCATCTTGCATTCAATTGATGTGGTTTTTAAACAAACATCTATACTATACCTTTCCAAACTTAATCGTTCATTTTAATTTTTGTTCATTGAATTAGGTTAATTTTTTTACATGTTAATTGGTTTGCTTGCCACAGAGAAATCATTTGTCGTAATAAACCCCCCCCCAGTACTCCAGATAAATATCCAATTGATGTTTTGGAAGGTCTAGAGCCGAAGCACAACGTAACCCCTCCCTGGACCCTCTAGATGTTAAAAGTCGCGTTTATGGAAGAAGTGGTTTTTTTAAACAACCTCAAGAAACAATATAATAGTACATTATGAGGCTTTCATGCAAGCTGGTCACGTCTCATGTTACACTTCCCCCAATATAAGGCTTTATGATTCATAATTTAACATTCTCTGATATACCAAGTTTATAATTCGAACTTAAAATAAGTTCTTTATTGTTATGTTATTATATTATTTCTCCCATTGAAATACAGCCTCGGATCAAATTTCGTGTCAACACATTGAATAGTTCATCAGTTTTCACAACCTTATCTTTGTGAACTTAATTTTGGACACTAGTGTATTTTTTAAACACACCAATAAATACATGTACGATTTATTGTTTTTTTTTCACCTACACCGGTCACTAATAAAATTTTTAATCAATGTTAGCCTGCCGCATTTTGTCTATTATCAACTAGCGTCCTAAAGTGAACAAAGCAGCAGCTTCAGAAAAAGTATTCCCTCTTCCATCAATGACTATAAACAATTCTGACATATATACTCCAGGATCCTTTCTGTCTAAGAACTACAACAATTGAGGTGGTCTTAACTCAAACATCTTTGCTTTTACTTACCCAACTAAGTCTAACATTTTTTTTACTCATTCACTTACTTTAGTTTCATTTCTACACGTTGGCCGTTTTTGCTGGCATTGGCGAAGTCATTTTATCAGTGTCAGCACAGGATCGACGCCAGGGTATAAGTTAATCTCACAGAGACAATACGTATGTTGGTTTTATATTGCTAGCTAGCACTCCAGGGATATGGGTGAAAAAAAGAGAATGGGAGAGGCAACGGGAACAAGGATCAATTTTTTTCGCCAAAAAGGATTTTTAGAAAGCTTCTTTGTAGTAGATTCAGTACTTTTTACTAGCTGTCTGGAAATAAGAAATCGCATTTTGTTTCTTCCAAATTAAAAAAAAAACTATCTATTGTTTATTTGATAACATCTCATATGTTTCCATTCTTACAAAGTGGCTTTAATAAAGATTTTATAAGAAAATGGTTGCTGCAGAAACAGGTTTTTATTTCACTGTTTTTTAGTTGAAATAAATTGTGTTCTTCGATTTGGTCGAAGCTTCCTATGATATATTTTTCGAATATTTTTTAATACTTTAAATGTGAATATAAAGATATATGAGTAAAGAAAAATTAAACGTCACGCATCTTAACTATTTCGTTTAGCATTGCTAAAGTAAATATTGTTGAAAAGGGATAAATATTTTAGAATGATTATCTATTGTCTCATATGAATAATATGATGGGATACTTTGCGAACCCTTAAAATTTTACTACTTAACTTATCTTTGTTATTAGTTTTATTTGCGAAAATAATTGTATATGTGCGTCATAAGAGAAAATCATATCCTGTTGTTTTTTCAGAAAAAAATGCAGTTTTTTAAATTGATATTCCATAATAAATTCCTTTAAACCATGAAACTTCAATATGTACTATTACTAAACAAACATAATAATATATAAACATAAATTTGTTCATATGAGAAAAACCCAAAAAGTTTTATGACAGTAAAATATAAGTTTTATATGGGAAATGTTTTCAAAAGTTGGAAAAGTAATAAATAAATATATAACGTAGGCTCCTCTTATAGGCTTTTTTTTCACAAGTAAATTGGCAAAAATAAGTAATAATTTTCTATAAAAAATTGGTTATGAAGTGGGATTCAAATATGATAATTATGAAATTATGAAATGTGATTCAAAATAAAAAAAAAGTTTAATAAATGGTTAACATTTTCGAAGAACGGTCGGAGATTTTGAGTGATGTTGGGATAAGTTATTCCGTAATTATAAAAAAAAATTCTATTCATTCTGCAATATAGATTAAATTTTAAAGAATCAAAAGCAAAATGTCACATTTTAATGGTACACTGAGAAAAAATCAAGGACAAAAATACCAGAATATATAAAAATTTACTGTATTTCTGGCCCAATTTGAATATCTAAAATATCGGTAATTTTTGCCAAAGTTTCACCTAACATTGTTTAAGATTTTATATTCATTTAACATATATAATTATCTACTTTTAAAACAGAAAAGAAGGAAAAGACCATAAATAAATGAAATTTTAAAAATAAAAATTTCCCAAACTAAGTGAAAGAAAAACTGCTAAGTATGTTAAACCAACCATAAAAGTATTTTGTACATGAATACAAACAATTCTGATATTTTATTTTAAAAAAAAGGCACTGACAGCTTTAAACTGTCATTTCTTAAGGGAAAGTTGTTTGACGTACTCTATTTTATTTTTATTTATTTATTATTTTTTTTGTAAATCCTCTTATTTATCATGTCGAAAATTCCCAAACCAAGACGAAGTAGAAGCATCATCAATCATTGTGCTTTTATGATGTAAACTTAACAACGATACTATTAAAGCATTATTCTGGTATTTTTTTATTTTTAAAATATATTCTTTATTTTTAAATTTTATTTTTACGGTTGTGAAACTTTGCTGATTTTAAGCCTTCACTAAATCCCGCAATGATTTCAAAGTGATATATGTATATATATTATACCTTTTCTTATTTTACAGTTTTTTGTCAAATAGGATTTGACACTTTTCATAAGTTATTAATTGTTTTTCTTAGTTCTCTTAAAAGAGATATATCATGTTTCTTTTAAAGATGTGTTTCTTTTTTCATTTTCGTTGAATAAATAGCAAGCAGAACTCACTGAAGTTTTGATCAAAGATTCTACCTTTTTACTGCATTTTAAAATTTTTAAATCAAATCAGAAAATAACAATTTTCTAACTCAACTGAGATAAACCTCATAACTCATACATAAACATATGCATCATATTTGAATTCGGAAGCTGTTAATTATAAAAAAATAATAGTAAAAGAGTAATAGTTGATCTCAAATAGATCTTAAATCTGATCTTAAATCTGAAAGATTGATTAAAAATTGATCTTAAATCTGAAAGATTGATTAAAAATTGATCTCAAATCAGAAAATCTGTGATGGAACCATAAGTGGAAATGAAAGTGATCGTTGTAATTGTATGGTAGAGACAATATTTATTTTACTGCCATTATTTGTAAGTGGCAGTCGCAGCAAATATTTTTAATACCACTGATTAGTTATGGTACGGCTCTAAATATTCTTAATTATTAATTCTCTCTTTATTCTAAAATTACTATTATTATTTTTAATTCCTCCTCCTTTTCCGAAATTAAGTTAAGGGCGTATTTTTCAGCATCATCCGGAGTGCAAAAACGTCTTTCGCCCTTTAGCCTGTTCTATCAGTGAGTTATACTATAAAAACTGTTTTAATAACCTAAATAATTTAAATTATCAAGAAGAGCTGAAAACTAGAGAAAATTTAAGTTATGTTCTAAAGGCGAAGATATAATTTGCAGCAGGGCTAAAAAAATAACCTGTATTAAAATGATATTAGTTCACTAAAATTGATAATAAAACTATTATTTTCAATGATCACAATATATCTTGATTGTCAAAAATTAGTATTATAGAAGAAAAAATAAAACAATATATTGAGAGTCAATTTAGAAGGAAAAAATTATAACAATTCTAAAAAGAGGCAATTTATGTACCGTATATCTGGGTTTGCTAAAAATGATATTACCGTAGTATTATCATTGGTAGTTTCGATTATTACACCCTGTTCGTGCAGATAATTTAGTCATTAATATGCTTTTTTATACCCTAATATCGCAAATTAAGCATGCTTCATCGTTTAAAATTAATAACTTTTAAAGAGACAATAAAGCATTTATTCTTACATAGTTATATTTAGGAAGTATAAGTAGTTGAAAGCAACGAAATGAACAGGTAGACATTTTCTTGTTGAACTAAGACAGGTCTATGGTAAACTTAAAAATAAAGTTGAGATAAAGAGATATAAAAATTCAAAACTATAAATCAAATGTAAATAATTCAGTCTTTAGATCAATATGAAGTTAGTAATGGTATCAGTATAATCAGCATGATGCCATATAAGACAAAATATTTATTTTAAGATTTTAAATTTCTACAATATGCAAACGTGCATTTTCCGAACATAGATTTAGTCTCCACCCAGGTAGCAAATTCAGGTCGATTTTTATGTCAACATCTACATTTATCGCAAGGTTTATAAATGATTAGCAAATGACCATGAAAGCCTAAAACAATGTTAAATTTAACTATGCATTAAATTTGCATGAGCAACCTTTTTACATTAAGATTGGTTCCGCAATGGACTGATCGTAAAGACACGATTCCTAGTAGAACACCGATGCCAAGCATCACTGACTGTGGTCAGTAAGAGGGTGGGTGACCACTTTGATCAGCCAGTGTTGGGACCGAGAGTACGGGGTATCGGTCCTCATTAAATTGCTCTACAATAAAGTGTTCGACTTCGCCCGCAGGTCGTCATGCTGCCAAGACAGGGGAGCCACCCCCTCTGCAGAGAATCAAAATTGTGATGGCATGTCATCGGATCATTCTCAGGGGTGTTTCCCAGACCAATGTGCAGCTCTAGTACGACGTAAATAAAATAACTACCTACCTACATCAAGATTGAATCTATCTTCATAAAAAAATTCTAGAAAAATCTTTTGAATTTGAGGATGAATCATAAATTGCAAATGAAGAGTAGAAAGCGTTCTCAAAACGAGGATAAATTCACCTTCTGAAGGTTTATTTTAGATTTTATGACCGTCACTGGAACAAGGTTTGCAATAAAAGCTTAAAAATAAGGTATATTTTGTACAATTTTTTCATGCCTTTATTCTATTTTTAAGGAGTTAAACTTGACATACTAATGTTTCTACTTTGGTTAAAAAAAAATTTATCGAAAAACCTTTTCACGCTCACCAATTGAAGATGAAAATACATTTGCCTAAGGTAGCTTGCTAACTGGACAGGGGTTTCAAAATTATACTACGTAAAAGAATTATAAAATGAAAAAAAAAGTCAATTTTGGATGGGATTAAGAATTTTATAATAAATTAAAATGAAAGAAGTAATTTTTTTAAAAATTATCCTTGAATCGTCTTTTTTTAATAATATATTTAGTACCTAAGCATACATGTTCTTCATGCGGAGTTAAGTTAAAGTAAATAATAAATCAATTAATATTAATCAGCATTTTTCAATCGTCCACAAAACTGTAAAGCACTTACTGACATAAAGTAAACCTAATTAAACTTTTTTTAATTATAAGTTGTTATCCATCCCATTTTTAATACGTCAGTAGATTAAATAAAACACGTTTTTAGATCATCTAGTCATTAAAAAATATGCATTAACGGTATTCAAAATCCTTTAACGTGATATTAATTTTACATAATTAAGTAATTTTTCGATTACCTAGCAATTTAGTACATAAATTAGTTTTTCATCCTTCCATTTAAGGTCGATTTTACGTTATTCAGGTTTATAAAAGCACCCTCAAACGCGTAATTTAAGATAGATTTCAAAAAACTAATTTTTAAAAGCTGCTTTTACATGCAATCCTCTTCTTCACATGCAATCACATGTAATCAATCACATGCAATCCTCTTTTTCTTGATTGAGTTTACCCGGCATAACGAAAATAAATAACTGTTAAAAACATGCAACGATTTCCCATTGTAACTCTATTTTGTTTAAATAGACCTTTAAGCTAACAATCGTCAGTAATGTTGTATTCTAACTCTTTTCGTAGGGAAAATTTTAATCTAAAGGTTTCAAAAAAATCTAAGAGTTTTATTCTAAAAGTGGAAAATTTTCGTCATGAAAAGTTAACAATTGTGGTCCTCGTATGCATGTCCCAATTGAAGCGATTTGTTTTATATTTATAGTTTTAAAAATTTAAAGTTCTTGATTAAGATATTGTATTGTTTAAAAAATAAAAACTATTACAGTACTGTTAGATAATTTAGTGGATTATATTATTGCCAAAAATAAGTGAGGCAGTTTTTCTTAAACCACCTCTGAAAGGAATAAACAATTGAGAAAACAAATATATTCTAAAAAATGAGTTTTTCCTTCCTGAACTAACTAAATAAAATCTTTGATCTATATTTAGGATCGAGGGCTAAAATTGTGTCCCCCATGTACAAAAAATTTCACCCCTGTGCAAATTATGTACTCCCCTGTACAATAGATTTCGATACATTAACACAAATGGTTTTAAAGTAAGAAGAGAGAGACATACGCACAAAATCTTTTATTTTAGAATTACTGATGACACTTTGATAGGTTTTCAGATTAAAACTATACAAGAAAAAATACAGATTCGCATGCTAAATTAATTTAAAATCTATACGAAATTTTGCATGGCGTATCCAGCTTACTAATTTGCTAACACTTCAAGCACATATTTTTATTTTTTCTCTTATCGCTACAAATGATTGAAAAATAACATAAAAGTGCATCGCATTTAAGTCTAGAAAATATTGTTTCACTGACTTAAACATAAAAAATATTTTTAAAATCAAAGTAATTATTTTAAACTAAATATGATTTAAAGACAATTCGGTGCTAGTACAAATATTTTACTAAATCATAACAAAAACAATGCAGGGTAAACAGTCGAAATCAAATTATAATTGGCAAGAAAATAAAAAAATATATACATATTTACGATAATCTGTTTCTGGCTCATGGATACGTAGCTTGGAGAATAATAATGCAATACAAAGCTTGCTTTTGCACTTAGAATTTTTTCAAACAAAATCCAATTCTTACATTTTGTTAAGAACTCTTGAAAATAAACACATCATCAATTTAGTTTAAAAATCAGTAGAAATAACTTCATTACTTTCGACTTATCTAAGATGTTTTCTCTTGTAAGCTTATTAGAATGATGAAGAAGAAAAAAAACGCTTCATATAACAAGAGAAAAATCATTCACTAAATAAATATTTCTTGTTGTAAAATATTTTTTGTTTTTCTTGAAGATGTAAAACCTTTTCTTTCTAGCAGTGATATTTATAAATGACTTAAAATTGTATTAAAATTTTGACACTTTTTATAATTTACCGTTTATTTCTGTTTCAAATGCAAAGTTAGCCGAAAGGATTAATCCACTTTTTAACAATGGATTAATCATGTTTGTTTACATGAATATGAGGTAGGTATCAGAATTTACACAGTCAATTTGAAGCACTATCTATAAATATTAAAATTTGTCAGCAACTTCAAGTAATTAGTCAGAGATTATTATTGTAAAAATTAAGCTTAATATATTTAATACCGTTAACAAATCTGAAGTATAGCTATACAAAGCAACTTTATGTTTCATAAATTTAATTTGAATTTTATACTAGCGTTATAGAAAAAGGTAAAAACACGTACACGTACTAATCAAAAAAAGAAATCAGAAAGAAAGGATAGACATGCAGATGATAATATTAAAATAATTTTGTTTTATTCCATATCCTGATTGAAGTTATTTGTTTTATGCATAGTTTTTAAAATTTAAAGTTCTTGATTAAAAAATTGTACTGTTTAAAAAATGAAATTATTATAGTGATGTTAGATAATTTAGTGGATTATATTATAGCCAAAATTAAATGAAGCAGTCTTTATCAAACCACCCGTGATTAACAAACCGTCTGGATGAACTTGCAGATAATGATATTAAAGTAATTTTCTTTTTTTAATTTTTAAGGAACATATTGATAGAAATGTGAATTATGATGCGGTTAGCGCCGTTTTAAAGTTTTTTCAGATGAAATTCATTGACATACCATTACACTTTGAAGGGAAATAAAAAAAATAACTGAAAAAATGAACTTGCTCGATTTTTAATATTTTTTTTAAAAGAAAAATTATTTCTTAGTTTTTATTAATAAAAAAAGTAAAATCTTCCATTTTTTGCTTTATCTTTAAATTTTTTTGTTCTCTGTTTCCTTCTGCAACATTAATTTCTCAATTTTCTTTTAATCTGAAGTAAAAAAAAATATCGACAGATGCTGTGATTATCTTAAGCGCCCGCTGCCATGCTGGGATTCTGTTACTGAGCCTGCCGAAGCAGGCGATACAGTGAAAATTCGTGTGTGAAATTATCCGAACTAAGAGAATAACAACAGAGAATTTAAAACTTCAACAGAGAGGGTTCATGACCAGGAGCTACTGAGCTACTGAGGAGCCAGGAGCTTGCACATGAATAATATACAAATATTTGATTCAAGTAAGACGAATCTAATTCGACAAATATTTCAGTGCAAAACTAGAACAAAGAATAAAATTATCCACTTCAATTTTTAAGCTTCAAAATAAAATAGATAACTCGTAACTAACTTTAGAGACATTTTTAATTGCAAGCTAAAAGCTAACAGCCTTACATCAGCCGTTGAAGTCAATTGCTGTTTCTGTCTGAAGACGCAATTTTGATGACTGATTCCCTCTTGACAGAACTACCACAAAACTGCGCATGTCCTTTACTTTTCATCTACTTCAAAACATCTAATCGGGAATGATGAAGAATGCGAATAAAAACTGACACGTTACTGATATGATAGTTTGAACTCATACTTAATTTTAACTATACTGTAAATCATTACACACTAATATAATATCTCTGCATTGACATTTTTCTAAATCAATAGTTAATACCATTGTCTTCTTTGTTATACGTACACGAACTGAGTTTTCCGAAAAGCAAAAAAAATATACTTAAAAAATCTAGAAAAATTACTTAATACTTTTTCCTTAATTCGCGATCGCAACGAACTATAGGGGGCGTTGTTGTATGAGACGCATACCTGCGATTTCTATATGAACCGTCATTCAGTTACTCTGGAGACGTCGTTAATGTAGCGTGTAGCATTGCAACGTTCCTTCTTTAATGTGGCTTATTAAATTTAAAAAAGAAAAATGCTTGATCTTCTTTCTTGTACAACCGAAAACAAAATGGTATCTCTCTTTATTAGAGAAGGAACATCCAAAACACATCGGAAAAATATTTGTACATTAACAGAAAAAAAATATGTATATTCTTATAAGAGTTAAAACCTAATGCCCGAGAAATAGTATTACTAAATTTAATGATATAACATGAAAGGCCCATTTAAACTTTACATTCTATAGTTTTAAGAATCATATTAGTTCAAAAATTAAAATGAACAAAAGGTATACATAAGCCTCATAATTTTATGAAATTTAATTTTGTAAACAACGTTTTTTGACAACAATTTTTATCAAAAAATTTCAAGTTTCAATAAAAATCATTATTTAAAAACTAAGAAACGTAAAATAAAGAATGCTGACGAAACAAAAACAAAAAACAAAAAAACAATTCTTTTTTGTCGCCATTTTTAGTGCTACGAATATTCGTCTTTGGGATTTGCCAAAAACAAAACAAGATGCAATTTTATTTTTTCAGGAGGGAAATATTTTACCGAAAAAACGAAAATGTACCAATTCCCACAACATAAAACTTTATCTTGGTAAACGTACGTTTTGGAAACGTTATTTCATTTGGAATCTTATTCATCAGAGGTCATATGGCGATATGATTGTTTTGAATCTATGCTAAACTCTATATCGGCTCATTTTCCACCGAAATCCGATTAACTATTTTGATTTTAAATAAAGTGTTTTATTTTATGAATTGTCGCAAAAATTTTAAGTGTAGATTGGCGGCACTTAAAAACCGCCAAATCCGTAGCGGCGGTGGCGTTAATACGTAAGTACCGAATTTTTATTCCATACTTTTCTGAATCATATTATTTCAAACATTGGAATATACAAGAAGTATACATAAACACATAATGTTATACCATTTAATTTTTCAAAAGTATTTTGAGAACAATTTTTATCAAAAAATTATAAACTAAAAAACGGAAAATAAAGAATTCTTAGGATAAAAAAAACGATTTTAAGAATTCTTAACATTAAAATAAAAACTTTCATATTGTTTCTTTTTTTATTATTCTTATAGTTCTTAATCAGACGTAAAAAACCATTCTGTAGAGAACCATCATCAAATGAAAAAAAAATATTTACAAGCAAATTTTTTATTGTAAAAATCATTGCACTTACCTGATTTATGATTCCCGGAGAATTCCAAAATGATAAGTTCCTTGTTTGAAAACTTTATTCTCAAATAATAGATACATAGTTTATACCTTCATTACTTTTAGATAACATACTACACAGCAAAATTTTATAATTGATATGAATTTGAATATGTAGCTAAAAACAGAATAGCTGAATTCTAGTTGAACTTATTCTTTCAAAATTAAAAAAAACTTACCAAGAAAACGATTTAAATTAATTAAGAATCAGCACAAATGGCACTATTTCAAGTAACTTGGATAATTTTTTATTGTTGTTTTCCGAATTATATGGATACAGAAATATTTACTATTCTATAACGAAGAAGAATATTCTATAACTATTACAGTTCTGTACGTTCTGAATTCATATTTATTTATTGGAATGACGAAAGCAATGTTGACTTCACTTTAATTCGTAATGAATTGAAGACAGAAGAAATGCATTTTACCTTAATACACACATCTGTAACAGTATCCGAAATCGGAAGTCATCAGTTGCAAGTTTGTTGATAATAGAAATTAAAAATTATTGAGGAATTTTTCTTCAAATGTTTGGCGTGTTCATTTCCTGAAAGATTTACTAATAATCTGGAGAATTTTTCAAGTTCTTCGGCCTTTTCCTTCGGGAAATTTTGTTTCTTATTTGCTGCTAAAGAATGGCGTCTGATTCAGTCAATGACTTTGATGGAACTAAATGAAAACGTGATAAATTAATGTCCGATATTTACAGGCTCCCGCTAGACGGCGTACTCGAGCGTTGCGATCGCGAATATACTTGGTAAGTTTACTTTGTCAATGAGAGATAAGGGCACGAAGTACGACAAAAATCATAGCTCGCAAAGATGCTGCAGCTAAAAAAATTCATTATTTGCTAAGCGAAAAGAAGTGAAATGATTATACCAAACCATGAGATTTAATTGGATACCTGTAAGCAACGTCACGCGTGTGTGTGTCGAACATGATAGGCTTTACAATCGTCAAATGCTACTGTTTATCTACGATGACGTAACTTGCACACGTAACAAATTAAATTTACTTTAATAATTCATGTGATTAATTGATTCATGTCTTGTGGGCAAAGTTTACTGGTTCACATTTCTAATTTTGAGAAAATGAAAATGTTGAGCGTACGTACCCATTGAGAAATGAGCAATTCAGTACGAATGATCTGGTCTGTTAACAATATGAATTTGGTTCTAGAAGAAAGTCAGTTGTCGCGAACTCAACAACTCCATAAACTCTTACCCCCAGTTGACAGTTAAGTATCTGACTTTTGCATTATTCTCCAGTATAGTTTTAACAGAATGTTTCAATTAAGGGGATGTGAGATTGTGCAACAAATATATTTTGGTAGAAAATACAGACATATTTCTCCTCTCTGCTTTTACGAAAGTTTTTTACTATGCAAAATGACTTGTTAAAATAGTTTTTTTAAATTAATTAATTTCGTGAATAATTGTTAATTAATTCTTCTGGAGAGTTTTATCTACGAATACAAAGCTGTTACAAAAACAGCACTTCCTTATCTTTAAAATTGAATCTTGTCCCTTACACTATTTATCAGGCTTGCTCAACAGGATTATTAAAAACTATATTAAAATATGGTGCATGTGCTTTCGCGTGATTAAAGTTGCTTAATATCTAGAAATCAAGAAATAAGTCCCTGATCTAATTGAAAGCAATATCACAGAAAGGTTTTGTCATGAAAATCAAACAATAGTTTACATTCAAAAGTATATTCTGTGGTCTAGCTATTGGCAGTCTTAAAACTAGTAAGTTGCAAAAAATTTTAGACACGATATATTTTTTTTGTTACATATCAAAATAATTATTTAAAAATAAATATCCAAAAAACGAATCCCACATTTATCACTGTACAAATTCTCACATTTAGCTTAGTTTCATAAAATTTAAGGTGAAGCTCCAACGTAACTGATATTATAAAAATTACAGATATGTATCATAATACAGTTTTACTTATTTTTACCCGAAATAAGCCAAAACTTAACGTTTTATCACTCATATCAATAAATTACAGATGCGCAGCACTGTACAGTGATTACATAACTTTCATGTACAATTAACACAAATTTTACATTTTATTGCAATTTTTTAAATTATTGGGTTAACGTATATTTTGCGAAAAAAATTCTTAGCATTACTTTAACCTTAAGTTTAAATCGATGTTTCGAAATAATCAAACTCTTTTTTTTTCTTTCACATCTAAAAAAAAAAGTCGTAAGCCAAAAAAGAATATTTTGCCCGTTAAAGAAATAAAATGCCTTTTTTACGTCGAGAAGTGACTGCCAAATAAATCGATTTGATATTTTCTCGCGAAAATATCGATACTTTCATACCATCTCTCATCTGATTTCTTTCATTTTGATATTTCCTCCGTATTTCCTTCACTCAAATTTAACAGTTAAGAATAGCTCTACTCCGATCAACATTCTTGTATCTCTTTTTATTTCCTTCTGTGCGCCAGCAATGATGCCAAGAACTCAAAAATGGAGCCAAGAAGAAAAAACACTTTCCACTGGAGGAAGTGGCTAAAGATTCGATTTCCTTTAGAAGTATACATCTCCTGAAAATGGATGAGACACTTTTGAAGGCTAAATTTTAGGCAGTTCAGAGAGTTTATAAACTCCTATCATTCTTACAGCACATCTTCTACATTACTGTGAGCATGTAGCAGAAATTTTAGGCAGAAATTGGCCGGTTAAAGTAGGAAAAAGAAATTCTTCCTTGGATGATTGGATCGTTCACGTGTGCATTCAGGCGAATGGCTTCTTTGTGGAATTTTTATTACTTTATTAGAGAAAAGCAGAGTAATCTCTTAAAATTACGGTTTTCTCAAAAGTTCGCTGTATTGTTTTATTCTGCTTTGTTGTATATAATACGTTTTTTTTTTCAGGTAGAAATATACGCGTTCATGAAGTATAAAAATAAGCAAAGAGCTATTTGCAGCTTCACATTGCAATCGACAGAATTGACTTAATTTGAAAAATCTACAACTAAAATTTCTGTTACTATATACACGTATAAAATTAGCTTTTTTCAAACAAATGAAAATATAATTTGCAAATAAATTACTTTTATTAGTACTGGGTTACCTTAGAAGATTCACTGGATTTCAAAGGATTGTTTCTTTAGAAGTATATGATCAATCATGAACAAAAAAATTAACGAATCATCCCTTCACGTTCTAGGATACAATTTGAAGGATCCAAAGGGATAATCTTGTTGATGTATTTGTAGTTCATTTACGTCGCACTAGAGCTGCACATTGGGCTATTGGGATGATCTTAATTATGCTAATTAAATAGTGCATACGATATTTTAAGTTATGTTGTAGTTCGTTTACGTCGCACTAGAGCTGCACAATGGGCTATTGGCGACTGTCTGGGTAACATCCCTGAGGATGATCAGTAGACATGCCATCACAATTTTGATCCTCTGCAGAGAGGATGGCACCCCTGCTTCGGTAGCACGATGACCTGCACGCGAAGTCGAGCACTTTACGGTAGAACAGTTTAACGAGGACCAATACTGCACACCCTCGGTCCCTACGCAGACTTATCCAAGTGGTCACCCACCCGCACACTGACCGCAGCCAGTGATGCTTGATTTCGGTGATCTACTGGGAACCGTGTCTTAACGATCAGTTCACCGCGGGAATATTTTAAGTTATGAAATCACACTGTCGACATCTAGTTACAGTTACAGAATGGGTGTAAATGAAACTTCAGATTTATTCACATCAAGAATTATAGGTTTCCGTCAAAAAATAGTTTCAAATTTTGCCATTAAATAGTATTGCATCGCTATAACTGCTCGCAAATGATGGACACATGCAACCATATACATACGGTTTACCTACAAGTATGCATATCAGGTGCTTAATGAATTTAAATATTCTTTATTTCTTTAAATTCTGAATTGCCATCATCTCTTTTACTGATTAAAAGCGCCACCAGATGATGAACTAGCAAAAAAAATTTTTCTTCGTCAGAAACCTTTGCCCCATGGTCTAACTAACGTATATTTGAAGTTTAATTTTTATCATTTTATAAAGTTTATTCGGTGGAGCGGAACTGCGATCTTCTGAGCATAGTGAATTTAATTTTAACCAACTTTCATGTACTACAATGTTCAATGTGTGTGATCTTACTAATCTTACTTACATACTAATATCCATTCGCTCAGATGTTCAATAGCATTTGTTTCTATAAGATGCGGATGCTATGAAACTTATTAAAAAACTGATTTACTGTTTTTAAAGAGCAAATGAGGACCAATTGTGCACCCATTAAATATTATTGGAAAGTACCATAAATTTCGTGAATGCATCTATTTCTGTTTGCACCATTTGCATTTTTATATCAGGTATTTATAAATAAACAGTCAATTGAAACCCGATAAATCATTAAAACTAATCATATACAATCAGGAATACTATCCAGAGTTTATAATAGCCCACTAAACTTTAATCTCTGGAACTAAACACCAGAATATTTTTTTTCAATTGCCCTCCCATATACATCAGCATAGTTAATCTTATCAAAATCAGAAAATATGAATGCTCACTAACCTTATGCCTCACTATGCCTTATTTAAAATGCACAAAAAAACGTGATAAAATATGATAAACAATATATAAAACGATATTTTTAATAATTTCAAATCAAAGCAATATATTTAATTTCAATTTTTAAACAATATATTTAAAAAATAATATTGAAATTCTATGTTTCTAATAAATCAAATTTCTGAATTATCAATCAATCAGATTTCTTTAAAACAACTATGATGCTTTTGTAATCAAATAATTCGAATTAAACTATTTAAAATTAGTTAAAACCCATTAGCTGAGTTTCAAATGTCTTCCGTAGTTTACGGTCTATTTTGTCTAAATATGTTAGGAGTAAGCATAATTCAGGAGTAAATCCGGAGTAATTAAATATTAAAACAATTGCTTGCTAAATCTTGTAATACGGTTTGATTATGGTACAATTAAGTAACTTCGCATAAGTAATTAAATTATAATAAGTAATCTATACTTGTGTTTGTTTATATTATTCGAAGTGATAGCACTTATTTCAGTAAACGCAGAAGCAACTGTTTTAGAAACTGAGATTAAGATTAATCCTTTAAGTT
The DNA here is from genome assembly GCF_982258835.1 of Parasteatoda tepidariorum. NCBI lineage: Eukaryota > Metazoa > Arthropoda > Arachnida > Araneae > Theridiidae > Parasteatoda > Parasteatoda tepidariorum. Next base: position 90,672,374 of record NC_141760.1, on the reverse strand, counting down.
AGTTACCAAACTAAGCTAATATCAGTTTAGGAGCCACCATTTTACGATTACCATATATCTTCTTATTGGATTCCCGTTAAGTATAAGAAAATTAATTGAAGAAATCGCTTTAACTATCTGAATTCATCTTCCAAATAACCCAAGAACGCATCTAATTCAAATTAATTAATCTCACTCAACTACCGCAAGCCATTAATGACTCACCATAACTTACCCGATTAAAATTCACGCCCTCTTGTCAATATCTAATTATTAATAACAAAACCCTATGCAGTCTTCTCCAATTAACCACTAACATTTTTTACCTTAATTCTGGTCGTACTACGAATCAATTAATAGAAATTTATTATTAATTTTCGAGGCGGGCACTCAATAGAATCTAATCAAAAGTTGGTTACTTTGATAAACCTGCATCTGCTTTTTGAGGGCAGCTGTTTCAAGCTTGACTACGTCACAAACGTGTTTAGACCCGCTTCATTAACCCGACTAATGAGACACTACCCAAGAGTGCTCAGTTGAGCACAAAGCATTCGCTTAATCGGAAAGGCAAAGAAGGCATTGTATTATTTTCATGAAGAAAGTTTTAACTCTTAAGAAATGTATCATCGGAAGTTGGAAAGCCTTTTATTTAAAAGTTAGTAAGCTACGTCTTGATTGAATCTGCTTTGCATAATTAAACGGGAAAAGTTAAAAGATTTTGTAAAAAAAAAATATTTGTTTATTTACAAATGCCGAAAATTTAATGTTAAAGATTTCGAAGGTATGGAGTAAATAACTTTGTTGCTGAAACTATTTTTATGTTAAATATAGTTTGCAGAAAATGGCTTAAGTGAAAGATATGTGACGTAATTTTAGGCTTTATCGAAGCAAAGTATTTAAAAACTGTTAAATAACTGAAATCCAAAATTAATTTCTTCGAAGCATTACGCAAACATAAACACAGATAAAGAATGAAATGATAAAAAATGAATATAAAGAATATAAAATGAAAAAAAAGAGAAAAAAATTAAAAATTAAGAATTATTATTATCCTATATTTTGAAGATCAAAGATACAAATATATATAAAAAATATGTTTGCTCAGTGAAAGTACGTTTTGTGTCTGATTTCGTATTTTAATTAATAGTTAGTACTAATTATTTAGCTTATTCGAAGTCACTCCCTTGAACCGTTAAGATGAAATTTAGTACGGGCAAATCGGATCAGTAGAACGAAAGTTATTCAGGATGATGCTTTTTTTTAATTTTGCACTCTTTACCGGTGAAGAGAATATCTGTAATTTTTTGAAATGACTATATTATTTGTGAAATAATTGAAAACAGTGTTTTTTCACCATTGTATTTTTAAAAAATTTCCAGTTAAGTTGTTAATTTTTTTAATAAGATTTAATAATTGCAATTGTGTTTTGGAAAATAAAAAAATATATAATGATTGTAATAAGAAATACAGGATTTAAAACATAAAATAATGAAAGCATAAATAAAAATATATTGAATCAATAATGCAATAAATAAAAGCATGAATATGGACTATACACATTATGCTAAGTATTAAAATTGCCATAACAAAAAAATTTTAATAAAGCTTGTTTGAAAAATAAAATAAACAATCTTGTTTTATTTCTTGAGTGCGTGAAATAGTAGTAAAGCATTTGAATTCGTTTTTTATATCAATAGTTCAACTTAAAATGTGTTTCGACATATTAATAAAAGTCTATTTAAAAAATAATTAATTATAGAGTATTCCTTATCTGAGAAAAAAAAATATGATTAAAACTACGAGAATATGGTAAAATTTACTATGTTTCTAGCTCTCTAGGAACAACAAAAGGTTGAAAATTTTTCCGAAGCGTTATTATTTTTTTTTGTAAAAATAACAATAAAATATACTTTTATGACCAGTGATAAAATTTGGTAAGTGTAGTAGAATTTAGTAATTTTATCATGATACCTTAGTTCATGACATAAAGCAAAAAATATTTTTAACAAAATGTGTGGTAATAAGAACTATAATTTTGAAAACCAGAATTATCTCCTAAACACATAAACGGAAAAATTACCAAGTGATGCTCTGAATACCATATATTTTTGTTTTTATTGCCAGAATTATGATTGTTTTTAAAAAGATGTCATTGCCATGCAGTAAGTTAATCTAGCAAGAATTTTTTCTCCTTGTTCTATCTTAAACTTATTGAAAGAACAAAAATATTATAATAATTTGGACAGAGCTCTGAAAAAGAAGATATGTCAAGATATTCTTAACTAAATTGTTTGTCTTTACAATTTAAAGAAGCATTTTACTTTAAATAAAATACTAAATCCAATAAATCTTTAGTAGTTAAACACTTTAGCTGTAGCTGTAGCAATATTTCAACCATCCAGTGAAATACAACAAATGAAACAAACATTAAAGCTTTATTGGATTTCTAGATAAGTCTTTCGAACTTTAAAGAATTCGAAGAATGCATGTACCAGTTTAGCTATGAAAAACTTTTTACTTTTGGCGATTCTGGCAAAAAAAAAGGGTTTGATGTAGCGAAATTGGGACACAGCTTTCTTGTAAAAGTGACAGCTAAACGAAAGTCTGAATGAAAAGAAATGTTCTTTTTCAGTATTTATTTTTTTTTTATTCGATGTTCTTTTGGCGACAACTAATTTTGTGAGATGACTTCTGACCATGTAGGGTGTAGGAAATGCGATGTAGTTTTCGAACATTTGTTCATTAGTATTTAGATCGAATTCCGAGATCTAAGCGATCCGAAATCCTTTGTTTGATCGACTTTACCCCTTGATTGAAATTTATTGCTAAGTAAATTGTTTTTCACAACGATTATATCAACTTTAAGGGAAATAAATAGAATGCTTGTAACGAAGTTGTTTATTGGAAACTAAATTTAGAATCTGAATTGAAGTTTAGAAGAAAAAGTTAATAAACATTCAGCTAGCAGATTGTGTTATTATTTTCAATTACTTACACAAGCGCTAGATACTGTAAAAATAATGTAGCTTAAAATAGTTCAGCTATTTATATCGTACATCACTGCGACCAATTTTATATTAGTTTAAATCTAAAAATAAAGTTGGGATTCCCAAATCAATGTATTTTAGCAATTGAAATTACACTCGTTTCTATGTTTATTTTAATATCGCTAGGGAAGTATAATAAACTCTGTATTAGAACTAGATGTCGCCCCAATAGAGCATCATCCAGAAATATATTTATTCGCGAATTTTAGCTTATTTTTAGCATCTTTACATAGTTTTTATAATTCTTAAGAAATATTTTATACGTAATCTTATGAAATACAAAAATTTTGAAAATGTTATTTACTATTATGAGAGGTTTGAAAAAGGTTCTGAGAATAAGAAATCAGTTTTTAATTTCTTGTAGATCGCTCCAAAACTAACGTATCAAATTATTAAATAGTATTACCATTCAAACAATGAAGCAAACTTGAAACAAATTGTGTGAGCTTGTAAATGGTTATAGATTAATTACCCGGATCAGATTTTAATTAATCCGTTAATACCTGTATTCTATAAAATAATTTTAATACGTGGTACTGAGTAACTAGTTTCTCTTTCTAGACTAGGTACCGGGTACCCGGACTTGGCTAATTTTACCAATTATCTAGTGCATTCAGTAACACTCATTTATATTTGACACAAGTATTCAGTACTATAGTAAATTAAAAAATATTCATATATGTAGTTAATAAATACTTGTAATCCATCAGTTTCTTAGTAACCATCATAAAATAACTGTTTAGGTACGGTATGTTTTATTTTTTGTGCAGAATTCTAATGTGTCCGCCGGGGAAACGAATATGAAAATTTCGAAATCCAGTTCTGAAAATTCAACTAAATTAATATGATATTTTAATAAATGCTACATAATAAATACAAATTAAGGAATTTCATATTTATAAAATCATTAAAATCACAGTGAAAAAATATTAAAGTGAATGTATAAAAATGCGACGTATGTATTACTGTCTTGCGAAACTTTCTTTCAGGAAATTAGTAAATTAATAGCGTGTTTTTATTATTTAGATATGAGTAGGCATAGCATTTTATAAAAGTATAATAGACAACAGTTGTACATATTTATTTAATTTCAAATAACACCTTAATTATTTTAATGCAATTAATTATTCTTCTGTTGTTAATTATTCTAATGCTATCTAAGCATCTTTGACGATTAATTTTCTAGTAAATAAAAGCACATGTTAAAACTGAGACATTTGTTTAGCAATTATTGGCAAATAAAATTTTGAAGGCTGTTTTTATCACAGAAACAAAACATCTTTATTTTTATGATACTTGGCAAGAAAACTCATTCGAAAATATTTTCTCATGTTTTCAGTATAAGTAGTTATGCGTTTGATATTGAATAAAAAATGTATGAATAAAGTTGGCCATAAACTAAATTTTTAGTAGAAAGCGCGTTATTCAATCGATATAGTTCAATAAATTCAATTTCCAACCACATTAGTAAAAGTTTTCTTACCATCGGGTTAACTGTAAGAGATTTTCGAAGTTATTTTGCGCCTTTTATGGAAAGAAATTATTCCTTGCTTGTTATTTGATCTAGGAATTACTATATCATTTGAAGTTTAAAATTATTTGGATACGGAATTTGAATTGCAGCATTAAGGACAGCAAAACTGCTATATTAGTCTTTTATTCAACATTGGTAAAAAGAGCAAAATTTTTTCAGTGAGTATAGAAAAGTATCAGAAATTATATTAAGTAATCCTACTTACTCTATCAATGAGTGGATTTTGTTTCAGTTTATAAAATTAAAATATTAGTCTACTTTGCTTTTTTTTCTTCAGAAAAGTCACTTTTGAATCAGCTTGTACGAATCAAACACGTCACAGAATTAAACAAATCACCTCAATAAACAAAACACCACTAAGTATAGAACGCAATGAACAGAGCATCACAATTCATAGAACACCACAAGTCACTGAACTCTGCAATAAACTGGCAAATGCTACACAAATTTCCACAGTGCACCCCGACATCAAGCAACACGAAACATACCGCAATACAATGAGTAGTGCTCCACAAAATTTTCACAAAACACCCCGACATCAAGTTTCACAATAAATGGTTCACCGTAATACACTGAAAAGTGCTTCACAAATTTCCACAAAACACCCCCCACATCAAGCATCACAATACACAGTACACCGCAATTCACTGAAAAGTGCTTCATAAATTTCCACAAAACACCCCCGACATCAAGCATCACAATACACGGTATATAGCAATACACCGAAAAGTGCTTCACTGAAAAGTGCTTTGCAAATTTCCACAAAACACCCCAACATCAAGCATCACAAAATCTGGTACACCACAATACACTGCAAATTGTTTCACACAATTTCGACAAAACACTCCGATATCAAGCATCACAGAACGAGGAATACCGCATTACGCACTGACTAGTGCTTCACAAATTTCCGCATAGCATCACAATACACAAATCACCACAATGTACAGAAATATGCTATTCTCTACATTGAAATGTAATTTCTTTTCTATAAAAGTTCTCGTGGGTAACTTGGAGAAGTAAATTATCATTCTGTCAAGAATATGCCTTTCATTTGTTTGAATCGCATAATCTTTTAAGTTATCATTTCTTCTAATTGATTATATCATCCTTCATTATCTGATAGAACAGTTCTATATTTCCAGCAGAGTTAAGAAGAAAAAAAACTTTAAATAAGTTCAAATGATGTGAAATAATTTTTCAAAACGTTGATGTTTTATAAAGAATTTAAGCGCTACATTTAAAAAAAAGGCATCATTAAAAACTTACTTTTAAAATCACTCTTTCAAAGTTCACCGATCTCCAATCACAAAGACTATTAAACTTTTTCTTTTAAATAATTGACAGATGGCCGTGATAGATAATAGCCACCAAAGCTTCACACAAATTACCATTTTACACTCGAAACAGTAAGGAATGTAAAAATGGAACCTCAAAAAGTCACAGTGTGAAATCCAACGCAATCAGAAGCAGATGCCATGCGCTTTGAAAAATTAAGCAATTAATTCCAATTTTTGTACTGACGTCTGTCGAAGCCAGTTGTTTCGAGTTGTTAATCTTTCCGTCTCTCTCCTTATTATGGCCATCTATATTGTGGGCGTTTTCCATGGGACGTTAAATGGTAAGAAAAGTATGGGGGAAAAATGTTTTTATTTTGGAAGGGGAATTCTCCGGTGTTGCAGCTAATATCTTAGGTCATTTGTCTTTTTTCTTCACTAACTTACTCGTTTAAAATTTTTCTTTTCATTGACGAGGCGGTGCATCTAGAATTTGCAATCAATGAATGACAAAGAAACGGAATCCGTAATGTTCCAATTTTGGTTAAAGAGAGTTAAAGCTCAGATGCGAATTTGTTGCACAAATAAAATCTGTTTAATTGGATGTAATTATCATTAAAGTGTCACGTTCTTTTTAGTAAGTGATTTATAGTTTCGTTTGATGCATTTTTTTTATCTGCAAGTATTTTTTTATTGTTGCACGAAAATAGCATAAAAATTTGCTGAAAATTTTTTACTTATGGTAATGAAAAATGAGTAAAATAAGTATGTTCATAAACTTAAAAAGAATGTAAAACAAATTTGTATACAATTGGGAATTATTATTTTCAACATTTCTTGCTGAAATAAGCTTGCTGAATATTAACTAACATTATTTGAATGAAAGGTTATTTATTCATTTATATAACGTAACGTACTTAATGTAATGCATTTTTAATAAAATAAGCGTTAGATTGAAAATATAAGGTTTAAGTTTTGAGGAATATATTGAAATCAAAAAATTCAAAAATAATACAATAAAGAAAATTTTTATGCCTAATAAAATATTGGACGGATGAATATTCGAGTTTAAGTTTGAACTAATATTATAGGGTAATTTGTAATTGTTTTTCTTTGACTTTTTTCTCGTATTTTTTTTTCTTTTTGAAGAAGTGGGGGTATATTGTTTATTCGTAACCTACAAATGAGAAAGAAACGGAGTTCGTATTGTCTCAATTTTGATTTAAGAAAGTTAAAGCTTCAAAACGAATTTACTACAAAAATAAAATCAATTTAATTGGATGTAATTACTATTAACAGTTCCTGTTTTATTTATTTTATACAGTTTTTTATTATCCTGCTACTACAAATATTTTATTTAAGAATACCTAGCATGAAAATTCTTCAGATTAAGTTTTTACTCACAGCAAAATAAAAAAAAATTATACAATTATTTATTTAGGAAATATGTACAGAAATAAAAATAACTGAATACAATTAAAAAAATTATATTTTAAAAATTGTTTGATGAATTAATTTATGAGATTTAATTTCGACTTTCAGTTAATGTATTTAATTTTTATTTTAATGTTATGTTTCATTTAAAAATTAGGGATTAAATTTTAAGCCTTAAGTGTCCCCAAATGTATAATTTAAGTAACGTTATAAAGTATTTAATTAAGTATTATTTTTATATCAAATTATAAAGCAATATTTTAACATAAATATCTGAGTTTCATTAAAAATGATTTGATATAATCCCTGATAATTTATCTTTTAATTCTCCAACATACTTAATTGGGTTTTTTTAAAGCATTATATTTTGACTTAGTAATGGCTGAAGGACAAAGAAACTAAATTCTTAATGTCCCGATTTCGATTTAAGAAAGTTAAAACTAGGATGTGAGTTAGTTACAGAAATAAAATATGCTTAATTGAGTGTAATTATCATTAAATTAATACTCTATTTTTTATCGCAATAAGCAATTTTTGTTTGTTTGATAATTACTTAATTCTGCTACAAATATTGATTTGAGTATTCATTTAAAGATAATGACGCTTTTTTAAAACACGAATTAGAAATTTAGGATTTAAGTAATGAACATGATTATATATTTAAGGATTGTTTATTAATTCAAAAGCTTATTTACATCCAATTGAAAATTAATACTTTAAATGCAAGCATCTTAACGGAAATATTAACTATTTACGTAATCTGTTTGTATTTTCTTGACTTTTATTGTAACATAATGTATCATTAAAAATCAGATACAGCTAAAATGCTAGCTTTAAGTTCTTAGAGTATAGTTTAAATTAATTTAAAAATTATATATTTAAATATCATTACTTATAAATCAAATAATAAATTCAAAAATGTGTATTGCTTAGCTTAATTGTAAATTAATGGAATTTAAATCTTAGAATACAATGGAAATATATTTATAATTCTGGGTATTAAACTGCAATACTTTAAGCTGTTATAAAAACAGAAAAAACTCTAATTTTTTTTAAAAGTATATTATTGTCTACATATGTTACTTTGGCAGCAAAATCTACACATGTTAATTTGGCACCAAAATCTACATATGTTAATTTGGCACCAAAATCTACATATGTTAATTTGGCACCAAACAGTTCAACAAGTAATTTGTGAAGTAATAACTTTTGACAAGGAAGTGTAACGTCGAATAAGCAAACGCTACGACATAAAAAATTTAAATGAGTGTTAAGTATTTCGCGTGTGTGCAAATTGAAAGAGTATGGATAAGAAAAAAACACGACGTATAGTATTTATTTCAAAGATCAACGTATAAACCGTTTAATTCAATAACTCAAATTCACCAAAATATCACTTAGAACTTTTATCTACTCAGGTCTTCAATAATACACTCATGGACAAAAAAATTAGCGCACCAAGAAGGAGTCGTCAAAATGAAACGAAATTTTACATACGTAATGACAACTTTTATATAAGTAAATGATTAGAAAATCAAAGAAAAAGGATAATTTATTTCAGAGAAAAAGGCAAAAGAACGGAGGAGTTAATACCCCGTTGGACCCCTTCTAGAGCGAATGCACGATGCGATACGATCAAGCATTGAGGCATGCAAGTTCTGTATGATGTCTTAAGACATTTCGTTCCATATTTTCTGCAACCTTGCCTCTAGTTCGTTCAAACTCGCGGGATGCCCAACTCGCTGTCCCAAATGATCCCAGATATGCTCGATTGGAGACAAATCTGGGGATCGGGCAGGCCAAGGAAGGGTAGTAACAGTACGGAGACAGTCTTGTGACACCCTTGACGTATGAGGCCGAGCATTGTCTTGTTGAAAAATGGCTGTCACGGTGCCACGGAACAATACTAGGAGTGACCGTGTATTGTAGGCAATGGCACCCCATTCCATCACACCAGCTGTGGGGGCGATGTGCCGCTGTACAGCAGAGGCAGGATTGAGGCGTTCACCATGGGGCATCCACACACGAACACGATTATCATCACTGCTGAGATTGAATCTGGATTCGTCGCTGAAGACGACCTGGTTCCATTCCGCTGCAGTCCAGTTTCCTCGTGCACGGCAAAACTCCAAACGGAGGCGTCGATGGGTGGGCGTCATGGGCAGCACACGTAATGAGGGCCGCGATACCAACTGTCCTTCAGCCAGGCGCCTTCGTATGGTTCGAGAAGACACAGGGGCCGCCAGTAAAGGTGCTACCTGTGCCTGGATGGCGGCCGGTGAAGCACTTGGCTGTACGCGTGCATTTCTTACGCTGTGGCTGAATTCTCGACGACTGGTCTGTCGAGGGCGTCCTGAGCCTGATCTTCGTGTACATGACATCTCTCGGATCCACTGCTCCAAACACCTCCTCACAACACAATCAGAACGGCCTAATCGTCAATTACTCGCCTAGCTGACCACCCAGCTTCCATGATCCCGACGATTCTCCCCCTCTCAAACTGCGACAACTGCTCATATTGTCTTCGAACACGGTGTAATGGCATGTCTACCTCAGCTCTTCCTTTGTAAATGATTCAGCACACTCAAATAAGCTTTGGTTACCTGTTTTATACTCCACAGAGTACGACGTTCAACGCCCTCTACCGGCTATACATATTGCGCAATCACGCTGCTTTTCTAATCATTTGCATATCTCCCCGACATGTACCTTCATTGCAAATTTCGTTACCATTCCGCAATTATTTCCTGGTGCGCTAATTTGTTTGTCCATGAGTGTACAATCAATAAATAAACAATCTGAAGAAACTTAAGCGGTAGTTTATTACTAGATTAAAAACTTCATTCACTTCAAAAAATTACAAATTAACTGTCGACATGTTCCAAGCGCTCAAAATAGACGCGCTTTTTTAAGACTTACTGGACGAGAATGAGAAGAAATAAAAGTGATTTAAAATGTAAAATGATAAGCTGCCAACAGAAAAAGAGAAAAAGTAAAGGTGAGAAACAAAATTTGAAAAACCACAAGCCGAGAGGGAGAAAAAAGTTAAAAACAGAACAAGAAACACCACAGTGGCCGAATAACGCCAAACAGGATAAAATGCAGAATAAATCTGTCCTACCCATGCAGAATATTTCTTTTCAGTATAAATCTTCAAAAATAAAAATTCTTTATAATGTGAATGGATTTTTAGCTTGTTTATTCTAAGACACTCAAAAAATTATTTATGATGTTAGTTACAGTATTTTTCACAAAATATAAGCAAGCTCTTATTTTATGCAGAGTAAAATCTATCAACCTTCTTACATAACATAAATCAATTTCTTTTCGTCTACAATTCTATCAACATCACTGCTTTCATTTCATTTTGCTGGGAACAAAGTGACTTGGTGTATTTGTGTAACATATGACTACTAGTTACAAGCAATCACTAGAGATTCATATCCTTTGAAAAATTAATTAGGACTTAGAGCTGATGTTGCCGCCATCTACGGCTATAGGTATCTGTTTTAAGTTAAAACTGATTAAATCCCTAAAAAATTTCAAAGTCTAAGTAAACTCGTATTTTATGCATAGTATAATTTATCAATATTTTTACTTAACATAAATTCATTTCCGTACTGCACTGACTTCATTTCTTTCAAAATCACTGCTTTCACTTTATTTTCCTGGGAACAAAGAAACATATAACTATCACTATAATTTACATACTGCATAAAACAATCACTAGAGTTTCATAAATTTCGAAAAATTATTTAGGACTTAGAGCTGATGCTACCACCATCTAGGGCTGCAGTTCTTTCTTTTAAGTTAAAACCGAATATATCCCAAAAAGCATTCAAAGTTTAAGTAAACTCTTATTTTATGCATAGTATAATTTATCACTAACTTAACTTAACATAAATCAATTTCTTTACGACTTCGTTTCTTTCAACATCACTGCTTTCATTTTATTTTCCTGGTAACAAAATGACTCGGAGTATTTGTGAAACATATAACTGTTACTGAAATTTACATACTACATAAAACAGTCACTAGAGCTTCATAAACTTCGAAAAATTAATTAGGACTTAGAGCTGAAGCTGCCGCCATCTAGGGCTATAGTTATCTGTTTTAAGCTAAAACCGAATGTACCCCTAAAAGCATTCTCGATTCTCTCAGATTATCGCCGACACCATCACATATCCATCAAAAGGCTTCCGTAATCACGTTCGATTACATCTCCTCCTTTTAAAGGAAATTTTCATCCAGATCCTATAAGCCCAGACTTTCCACTCACAAGCATTATAAATTCCTACGTTAAGGAACGGCTTTGACGCCAAGACCCCTTTAAATGCGCCTAATAAGGATGGGGCGCAAAATACCACGTGATCCTCTCATGTGACAAGACGAGCTATAAATCACAGGGAACGGATATTCTTCCAAGTTCCTTTACCGCCTACTGTTCGAAATTGCACTTTCTTTTCTCCTGTGAATTCTTTATTATTTTGAGGGGTAGTATAGAGTATAAAAATAGTATATTGGTCAGTTTATATGGGTGAAAAGCGATACTGAACTTCGTCAGGGATATTGCCAATCTTACAAAGCAAGTCAGTTTTAAATTTAATCATCTAGTTTAGCTAGAATCCTTAATTTTTATGCGGACGTTAATTAGGGTAAACTAGATGGTGTTTTTTTGAAGTGTTGCCATTCTCACCATTTATAAGGAAATTAAATTCATAACTCAAACAAATTTGTAGAAAAAGTTTGATTCCACAGATTCTCGCATTCAATATATATTATTTATTGAATTGGGTACAAAATTACAAAATACGGATTTAAACATTGGTAGTCGAAAACTCAAAAAATGGGTCTGCTGTTCAACGACGATTATGAAATAAATATATATTCCAGTAGCACCGTGGTGGCTTAGGGGATAGAGCGTTTGTCTCTCAGTTAAATGAACCGGGTTCGAATTCCAACGACAGCAGACTCCACAACGACAACTGCTCTGATATAATAATGTCCGCAGTAATAAACAGATCATAGTTTAGAATCCCCTTGCCGTCTGCCTAACCATACGAGGTTTTCGTGATTTTCCTCTCTATTTAGCGCAAATGATGTTTAGTTATATTAAAAAGACCCCGCGAAAGCTAATTTGTCCCAATTCTGGATCCAGAAGTTACCTTGTCTCATGGGATCAAAATTGCAAAACTACGGAAATGAACATTGATAGTTGAAAAATTCAGAATTATGTCAGCTGCCTTAACGATGGTTATGAAGTAAAATATATATTCTAAGAAAATCCTCTTTTTATTTAATACTGTCAATACTTCATTAATTATGATATGTAATACTTAAAACACAATTTTGGTGAAAATATTTATCAAAACTTAATTTTGACGGAAAAAATGTCAACTTAAATATTCAAATCATGCTATGTAAAAATCAAATTTGCTCTGCTGAAAGAATAAACAAAGTTGAAATCAAAGTTTGAAACATAAGGAAACAATTCATTTTGAAAAATAGATTTTTTCCTATTAACAAATTTTTTAATTATATTTTAATAAAATTATGTTTTATATGATATAGAAACATATTGATTATTATTAAAAATATTAGGATAAAGACTTTTTTTTTCTTATAATAAATGCTATTATGATAAACAGTTTTTCTTCCATTAATTTTCTATCGAAAATCGCATATTTTTCTATCGTGCTAGTTTGATTAACGCGGTAATTGAAATTAAACTATATAAGTCAATCACCGACTTTTTTTCTTTTTTTTTAATTTGAACAATATTTAACTTTGACCGCGTATTAATATGCTTGATTCGATTGATTGAAGAAGAGATATTTTTAAAACAAAACATATCCCTAAACATATCAATCAAAATTATAAAAACCATGGCACTCGAAACAGCACAATTTTTTGTCCTTAAGTCGGTCAAGTAAAATATGAATTTTCGCTCCACTAACAAACCCTTTTGATAGCACAGATATCTACAATTTAGTTTTTAAACTCTGCTACAGCGGGAAAGAGAAAATGTACTCATTCTACTGCAAATATATAATTAAATATAATTGTTCCTTTAAAGACTGATTTCTTTTTATATTAAGTTTTAAACTTTACTTCCATTTTTTCTGAAATAACATACAATTACCAGTTATTAAAATTGTTTTAAGCGAAACTTTATGCATTATTACTGATACTTACCCCTTTCCTTCCATAAGGAAGAAACAAATAAAAAAAAATGGCCCACAAATATGGTGAAAAGCTGCTTAAGAGTAAAGTTAGTCAATAACAGAAGGGGGAACCGTATCATATATCTCCATTAGTAGAAAATTAACCCTACTGCGTTGTCAAAGCCATATGTTTAGTAGTTTCCCCCCAATCTTCTTAGCAAGTCAAGAGAAAGAACTTTTCTCCCTTTTGAGTTCAGAGAGGGCATCATGGGATTGAAACATACACACACACACACACAATATAAAGTCTAAGTACTACTCACCACCAAGCTACGCGAAATTCCTTAGCATTCAATCGATAAACTAAATATTAACTACAAGGAAGTAAAGCGAACAGCATTGTTTTGTTTAAAATAATTTAAGTATATTTTTATTTTGTTTCCAATTGTTGTATTTAAACGAAACAATATATATTCTAAATATTACTCAACATCAATCTCGTGAAATTCCTTAGCGTTAAATCAATAAACTAAATATTAACTACAAGGAAGTAAAATAACAGTATTGTTTTGTTTAAACTAATTAAGTATATTTTTATACTGATTACTAGTATTGCATTTAAACGAAACAATATAGCTTATAAATATTACTTAACATCAAGCTACGCGAAATTACTTAGTATTAAATCAATAAATTAAATATTTACTGTAAAAAAACAAGGAAAATTTTTTTCAGAGGCTAAGATAGCCTGGTGGGTAGGACGTTGGACGCGAGTTCGTGAGAACGGGAATTCGAATTCCACTGGTCAAAGAAACCCAGGCTATTAAATGATGCCTAATGCACGTTAAATCAGTAGGGGTTACAAATTTCTCCGATTTCCTATAATAAACTAATACCTCTGTTTTCGGAATTGGAGATTGATCATTCTCTGGTTCAGGTCACAATTGCGATCCGGGGATGAATAAATTTGTCCGCCCTGTCAAACGGACTGTGATGTTTGTGTGTGACTGAAATCATATTCTTGGCCATAGGTGGAGTCACTGAAAAAAAAAGAAACTCGCTATCTGCCTTTTTCGCTTGGTTTCAGCAGCAGACTTGCTGGCATAGCAAGAAGGCAATGGAAAAAAAAAATTTTTTTTTCAAATTTATAAAACTACCACTGGTGTGTTATTAGAAATAAAGTTTTATTTTAAAACTGAAAGTAAGAATAACAATTTTTGCAAAAATGAGGGAGATAATTATTTTCCTTATTTAGTTCTAGAAATACATAAAACTACGATAATTTTAGAGTTAAATTAATTTAAACATATGCTAATGTTAAATTAATAGTGCTACGCAATCGCAATATTCATGCAATGGCGTATGTATTTTTAGTAATGGCATAACATTAAGTAAATATAATGAAAATGTATTTTTATAACATATAAATATGATCGGAGAAAATAAATGGAAACATGTCCTTGGTTTCAAATAATATTACCATATTGTAAATAAAAATCATGATAATACACTTATTGTTTAATCACAAAAATAAGTTACAAGCGTTCAAATCCGGAAAAAACTGAAAAGAGTTTTTGTTTAAAGATAAAAATGACTTTACTATTTTTCTGCTCCTTTGTGATGCAGTGAGCTGTCAAATTTTCTGGATTGAATTCCTAATAAAGCCATATGAAACACACACGTTTAAAACTTAACTAGCGAATACAAATTTCCCATGGATGCAATATAATCATGACAAAATATTTATTCTCAAAGCACGTAACCATTTTTAAAAGCTGTTATGACTTAAAATTAAAAATTCCCCTAATTAAAACGCATGCATTCCGCAAATTTTTAATTCCAAGTCAAGATGCATTCATATTCATTTATTTGCATCCCCTTACAAGCACTTCTTTCTTTTAAGAGAAACTTAGTTTCCGAAAATGTAATCAATACCAAGGACTGTAACCGTACCTAATGTTGGTTGCAGCAAATTCTTGTTATCTGCTTGGCACACACATAGTCTTTAACATCGGATAGTAATGGCTATCAATCCATCTTAAGACTCTTAAGTGGGATAAAAACTCCCTCCTCTGCTGCAAATACCATCAATTATTTAGTCCTCGCGAGGAAGAAGCTATAAGCATGGACAGAAAAAAGTTACCTTGGTTGATTCGACCAGCGAAATACGCGTAATGAATCAGAAATAAATGTTTTTTATTTGCAGTTGTTGGTAAATACGCATAATTAGTTTCCCTTGTCGAAGTAATTTAGAATTTCATTGAGGAAGAGTAGGTAATAAAATATGTAATAAAACAATTTATATGCATTTATTTGGGGAGATTATAGAAGTAATAGACAGGCATAAAAGAAGAACTTAAATATAGTACAGAAAAACAGTTGAAAGCAGCACTTATTTCGTTAGATTTTTATTTACAATATTGCATCTATAGTACACTTAGAGTGAAGAAAAGGAAAATATTGATTAAAACAACTAAAATACAAGATTAAAGAAGATATTTTACGTTTCTTGTGGGTCAACAAAAACTAAGTTATAGTACAGTTAATCATCGAACGACTAACTAACAATTTTAACACATTACAATCGAAAAGATTATTTCTTGAGAAAGTGGAATAAAGCAGTAATTATTTATCCAAAACTTTAAAGGAAAAAAAATGAAAATAGTTTTTTTTATAATTTTGATGCGATTTGTTGGAAAGTTCCATGAAAAAAAACTGAAACGTTAGGGGGAGAAAAATTGCTTAATTAAATTATGTACAGGAAAAAGTGGGATGGGATAGAATAGCTCAGATTCAAAGGCCTGTTTAAGCTAAATTGTTTGACCTAGAAACTGTCAGATTTAATCAAAATATTCGTTGTTTGATTGAGGACAATACAACATTTCTAAAAAGTAAGTCATAAATGTACAGCTGCTGTTTATATATAAAAAAAATTCTAAACAAAAGTCAATGCACGCAGCCTTCTTCTATTAGTCTAGTAAAACCGAGTACAAACGTTAGCTCTATGGCAAAATTAGAGATACTAGAATTTCAGTGAAACACTTCGATTTTATATGACAATTTAAAAAATATTATGCTTGTAACTCACATGTGATGTAATCATGGCCTTACTCAAGAATGTGGCGAGAGACGAGCAAGTGCCCCAGTTCTCGGTCCAGCTGAAACACCAACAAATCTTTTTTTTTTCTTTTTCCTTTTTTTTAAAGGAAATTTTTTTATATCCATTTAATCATTTCCTTAAATCTTTAATTTCTAATTTCTTCAAATCTCTAATTTCTTTATATAAATTTTGTATAAAGATACAAAAATTTAAAAAAAAAATGTTAAAAAATTCTACAAAATATAAAAATAAGGCTTTTTGTGCTGTGAGGAAGTGGCTCTCAATAAATTATGTCCTGGGTTCGTATAACCTCTTTTCTTGGATGTATTAATCTGCTTTTTCTGCTTCACTGCAATTTTTGGGAGGACCAGAATAGTCGCACATAAAGGGTTTATAAACCAGGTAGCACCAGGTTTAACCCTTCTTCTTGATCAGTAAAGTGTAATATAGATTGTATGTCGGCTAGATAACAGAACTAATTTTGGCACAATCGAAGTAATCGATCTCACGCCACTATCCAGTCATATTCCACTCTACCCTAATTAAAAATAATCATTACGTTATACCACATGGGAAAAAATTGCTCATGTGTCACTGTAACTTGAAGTGTAATATTTTCCTTTCACTAAATAATAGTAATAATAATGAAAACACATTGTTCAAAATTTTCAAATTTGTCTTTAAGCTTATACTTCATTTCATGAGAAATACTTCATTTTAACGGTACTTCATGCTTTGAAATATGATCTCCATAATTATAAAGAATACTAGCTATATTTATAACATTCCATAAAAATTCTAAATTAGTGAAAAAAAGCATTAACTTGTTATTTTACATGCAAGTATTACACTCTGCTTTTGTAATACATTAGTTTTTGTATTACACTCTGCAACAATTTATTTCACAACGTTAACACAACTTGCTTTATTATGATACATTTACACTCGTTCTGAGAAATTTGCAAGCATTTTACGGTTTTTTTCGAACAGTATGCAATATTTTATTTTGGTAAATCAAAACTTAAAATTTTAGATTTAGTTTTGATAGTTTTACAATAAGAAAACGGGATTTAATCAATGCTTTTGCTATTCATTTCATTTATGTGATTACGCTAAGCTGGCTTATATAAATGGTTTACGCATTAAAGCCGTTATTTATTTATTTTTTGCATAAATGTATTTAGTATGTTTACATATCTGTCACAGATGACATGAAACACTAATAACGCATACGCGATGTAAACCAAGATTTTTTTTCTAAGAATTTTTTCAGCTTTCAAGAAAAATAATACAAATTTGTTTCATATTTTTGTATTGTTAGCGTTTTTCTCTTCGTTATATTTGTTTCAAGCATTTTTGAAATGCACTTAAATTGTCAATTATTACGTGAATTATTCATTTTTAATAATTTTCATTGGTAATACTAAATTTAGATAAGACATATGTTAGTAACTTCATATCTTACTTACACATGAAATGTTCAAATTTCCCAATTAATATAAGACTCGAAATTTAAACTACAAAACTCCTTAATATTGTGGTTATGCATTGGCCAATACTGCATTAGCTCCATGTAAGTTCAAATTATTTTTCGTAATGACTATCCAACTTCTTTCAAAATAATTGTATGGGTGATAGTAATTTATTATGTAACTTTACTCTTAAAAGACTAAAAAAATATTTTATTGATAAAAATGGGATAAGATATAAACTAAAACATTCATAAGATTTTAATGCCATTAAAAAGCCATTAGTTTTGAAATTGTAACTTATTTGCGTCTTTCATAAAGAAAATGAAAAGTTACATATTGCAAGATGTTAAAATGAAACACTCCACTTATAACATTCAAGCATATTGGAAAAAGTTAATTCATAAAAAAAACTATAATTTAATTATGTGGGAAATATTTTGTTAAAGTTGTCAAAAATATTTCTCATCGTTCGCTTTATTAACTCACTTCATAAAGCAGACGGTAAGAAATATTTTTATCGTTTGATTTTTCAAGTGAGTTAATAATTGAAATTTATATTTTTGTTACTCTAAATTCTTTTCAACTATGCTTCACTGCAATAATTTAATGACGCTTTTTGCATATTTGGCTTTTTTTTTTCGAAAAATTAGCCTTAAAAAACCTAAATTATGCATACGTAATAAAGAATAATCTATTTGACTTTAAGCTGTAGCAACAGCGTTTGCTTTTTCAGAATTAAAAAATATAGCAATGTTTTTAAATTTCGAATGAATGTATTGCCATTTAATGTTAAAAAGTTAAAAGCCCATTAGCGTTTTAAGTTTAAACATGTAAATCATACTTGCGTCAAAAGTTGAAGTGTTAAAAAAATATTAGTGTTTGATGTTTAAACGTTGTAAGTTGTTAAAATTGTTAAAGTCAGACGAGCATTAGTGTTTAAAAAATATTTTTTTAATAGTTAATGGTTTAAATTTAAAACAGAATTTAAAGGGTTGGCAGGGCACTGGACTTCGTTCGTGTGAATGGGAGTTCGAGTCCAGATGGCCGAAAACTCCCCTTGTAGTAAAAGGTGACTGTTGCGCGTTAAATCTGTCAGGTCACAAAATCCTCCAAGTTCCCATAACAAATTATACGTCTGGGGGTACTGAATTGAAGATTGATCGTTCTCTGGTTCAGGTCAAAATTACGATCTGTGGATGACTAAATGAATGTTTTAGTGGGCCCACAATATAAACGGGTGTGACGTAGGGGTGTGGCGGAAGGTATTCTTAGCCATTGATGGTGCCACTGGAAAACAAGAACCCCTCTGCCTTATTGACAGACAAAACAACAACATAATTTTAAGTTTAGATACTAAAAAATCATTTGCGTAAATGTTTAATAAAAAAATTATTAAATGTTCAGTAAATTTTGATAAAATCAAAATATTTCTTTCATTTTATATTTTAATCACGTTTTTTAACTGATCAATACATTTAACTAACATTATATTTGTTTTGAGAAAAAAAGTATGGTCCAAAATTATCAGAATATGGCAAAATTGACAGTACTTTTGACTCTATGGGACCACCAAAAACCTCTGTAATTTTTTTCGAAGTAATGAATAGTGATTATGGTAAAATAAAGCTTTATAATAACATCTTTTTATTTTATCATGATATCATAGAGCATGGTATAAAAATCATTTATTCGGTTAAATATACTATTCAGTTTTTATCTTTGAAGCTTCAAATATATTGCTAAATGTGTGATAAGAACTATAATTTTGAAAATCAGAGCTTCCGAAAAACCGTTACCATATCGATGAAAAAATTACCAAAATGAATGGTTTAAATACCATATAATTAGGATCCTTTATCAGAATCATGTTTTTTGTTCCTTTCTTTTTACCAGAAATTAATATACAGTACGGTAGTTTTATCATAAAAAAAATTTTTAACCATGCGGTGCAATATTTAACTTTTAAACCTAGTAACGATAACTATAGTTTCACAAGACAAGTAAACGGAGGCGCAAAAATGCCTTAAATCATTTTTTAAATTAAAAAACGGCTCCAAATTGTCTAAAATTATTTTTTAAACTTTCAAACTTTATAATCAAATTATTTTTAAAGAAGACATTATTTGAACTTTCAAAACTTTTTCTCTAAATTATTTTGACTAATTTACTAATAATTGATTAGCTGCTAAATTTAATTTCCCTGGTCAAAGGATTGGATATAGTTATATTTGGTATAACGATTATAAGATCAAAATGCGTTGCTTTAAATCTCGAAAATATTCATGCAAACATATACTTTTGTCACTGCTGACAGAAATAAAACGATATTACCAATCAACTCATATTCATACTCTATGACAGAAGAACTATTGTGTTAAATACGTCTGTTAAATATCATCACTGACAAGAGCGTTTTAATTCACGCTTATATGCTGCAATGAAACATTGCACTTGAATGAGTAAACTTTTCCATAAACAAATACGGATTGCGAAGAGTAATGACGCTATTTTGATACAAATTTATCTTGTATGTCTGTCTTTCAATTAATAAGAATTATTATTAAATTTACTTTACCTTGACATCATAACTAATATAAGAACAAGCATCTGTTTAACTGATTTTAGTTCGCAATTTCTTTGTCATTATCATAAATAATAATTACAATAATGCTTAAGAAAAAAATTTATTTGAGAAATTAAAGTAGATATTTGCTATTTTATGAATTTGATTGTCGAAATACGATAGTTTCTAGTTTGCAACTTACGAGTCGAATGAATAATATTAACAATTATTACAATATTACAATAAAATATTAATTCGAGATTATGTGTTTTTATGTAAGGTGTGCTAATAATGAGAGGTAATTATTTTTTTAGATAAGCCCTTCTCCCTTCATTCATAATAAATGAATCAGAATATTAAATAATATATATATATATATAGACATATAATAAAATAAATAATTTACATGTCTCTGTACCAGATTGTTGGTATACCGCTAACTAAAAAAATATGACATTCAACATGAATCTAACTGAGTACAATTGATTTTCTTAATTATACTTTTCATACAGAGATATTTAAAAATTGGAATTTTCTCATTGGCGTAGTGGAAGTCATTGTTTTTAAATAAATTGTAGATGATTCCTTTCTGCAAATATTTTAAAGATAACATCATTGATGTTTGCTAGCTTATATCTTTAATCAAAAAAGTTACTTATTGCACGTTCTGTCATACTTAGTATTTTTTATTCGTTTATTTCATTTATCATGCCAGGTTATTTTAATGATCAACGTGATCGTGGTGACATAAGCAAACTATACCACCAAATTATTATTTCTGAAGTAATATAAAACCACATTATTATTTCGTTTGTAGTTATACTTTTAAACCATACTTTTATAAAACTAAATAATTTGAAATCGACGGTAATTGAAATAATACAAAAAATTACATTTTGTACTGAAAAGCAAGTTTAATGGTGAAATTCAATGAGGTTCAACTAATTCAATGAGGATAAAGGTAGAAAATACCAATTTTATTAATGACATAAATCTTAATTAATTTTTGTAATAGTTACTAATTTAAGTAAGATAATGAACTATTTTCCCAAAAGGCAAATTTAATAAAGAAATGTTATTAATTTGATTATGGGAGCGTAATAAAACGGCAATCTATTATTGCGGTCAATCATGCTTAATCAGTTTTGGGTAATAAGTACTAACTTAAATATATGTAAGCTTTGAACTGAAAAGAAAATATAGAAACTGTACTTATTCGTTAGAGGAAACCGTAAAAAGTTACCATTTGACACCAAAAATGCTGAATTTTCATAATATGTGCTACTGGCACATTGGAATTGGTACAGTTTTAATAAATTACCTAATATACTCTTATATAGGTGCTGAAGTTAATTTGATGCCGATATTAGCTTAACTAATATTGTGCATTTTTATGATAGATTTTATACGGTCCTTCGGAGATACAAGGGCCGTAGAAAGTAGCTCCATTGTGATGAATTTTAATTATCATGAGTTTCCTCAAGCAACTGCATTATGCAAAATGATACTACGTATAGTTAATCTTTATTTTGATGGGATGAACCCCTAACTTAATCAAATAATGTAAAGCCACCAAAAGATGATCACCAAATAATAATAAATAAATAAACCATTGGAATTATTTAAACTTTATTGTTTGTGTCGGCAAGAGAGTCTTACAGTTTTGAGTGCGATTTTGTAGGGTTGTTCAGCTCTGGTTTAATGATGCTTTTTATCACCCTCGTTTAAAAAGAGGGTATTAGGTAATTCAGTTTACAATATCAAATCGTTTCCAAAGCAAAAGACTGAACCAAAGACTTATAAAAGAATAATAATTCAAAATATATTTAAAAAATTGAGCCAACAATGCTTAAGAAATTTTCTACTCAACCTAATAAAAAATTCTATTTTTTATTTTAAACAAATTTGATTGAAAATTTTTTCTTTTGATTTTTCTCTTATTTTTTCCTTAGATTTTTTTTTCTGGAGTTCTGAGTAAAAACATTTTATCGAGTTCAAAGCTTTCTAAATTGATATCATCAAGCTAACTTCTCTTCTGTCTGATGTATGAGCAGTTGAAACCAAAGGTGTCATTTTAAACCGAAATAAGGTCAGCCAAAGTTTGACAGTTTTCCGACGAAAATAACAGTTCACTATATTATTATGTCTGACCTTGTTTCTCGAAAGCTGTATTCTTTCAGTTTAGTCTAGTTGTTAAGTTGAAAAATCATGACAACTTGTTAAAAAATGTTAGTTTCGATCACGTAATAATGATAAAAAGTGGAGCTTACTAAAAGGAAACTGAGAAAATGTTATTGAGAGGGAACCATTAACTGACGAGATTATTTCAAAACCGTTTTTAAATTGTAATTGTTTACTTGAAGAAATTAGACGTGGTACTTATAAAGTAGTGTGCAAAATCTATTTAAAACTCATAAGAACGTTATATAGGGAACCTTAGGAAATACAATTATCTACAAAATTATTCCAAAGATGATATTCTTACACCAACTGTTCCTTAGCATAGTATTTTGCTCAGTTACGTACTAATGCAGTGATTCTCAACCATTTTTTTTGTGGCGACGTACTTTTAACGATTTCGAAATTTGACGGCACACAATGAAAAAAACTAGTTTAAAAGTTGTTTACTTAACTATAATACACTGTGTTAAAAAGTTTGTGATAATAATTTTGAATGAGAAATAAAATAATATTTACTTCAAAAGCACGTTTATTAAGGAATTAATTATTTCTTCCGACTAATTTTTTATTAGTTAGTAACAGTTATTTATTTTTTTGCTAGATTTTAATTGTTAGCTTGTTTTCTATAGTTATTAACTGTTTTTTTTACATTGTTATTTTTTGTGATTTCTTGTTAACCAGTTTCTTTGCCAATTATTAATTGTTAGCTTATTTTTTTGTTAGTTATCCTTTGTTAATTTGTTTTTATAACTATTAATTGCATATCTTACTTTAATGATTAGCTTTTATTTCAGTTTGAAAGTTAATATTTAGCTTGCTTTCCTTTGTTAATTAATAATTTTAATAGTCATAAAATTTCCTACTTATTTCAACATTTTTTAAAATAGTGCGTCAAAGACAATTTAAACACTTCCTTCTTATTTTAACTAATTTTAAGATTGTCAGAGACAAGACAATCGCAGACAAAGATGTTCACTCGGTTAAAGCGTGGAAAAATTGTAAAAAGTATATATATATATATATAAACTGCTGTTTGTAGAAAATGCAACACCATGAAAGAATCATCAGAATCAAATGAAATTTAATGCAGAAACGACTTGTACTGATACAAATAAATGATGAAATTTTCAAAACAAAAGAAACAAATTAAGCGTCCGAAATCAGTATTTGGTGCAGCCACCACGCGCTGCAATAAGTGCTGCTATACGACGTGGCATGGAGTCAAACAGATGTTGAATATCTGCTTGAGGAAGAGAATTCCATATCGCTTGTATGCGCAACCAAAGTTCGTCTTTGGAAACTGCAGGACGCGGATCACGAGTGAGACGCCGATCAACCATATCCCACACGTGCTCAATAGGCGACATATCCGGCGAATAAGCAGGCCAAGGAAGAAGTTGCATGCGTTGTGCTGAACAGAAGTCTCTAACAGTCCGCGCAACATGTGGGCGTGCATTATCCTGCTGAAAGATAGCTCCAGGGATGCCTTGAAGGAAAGGAACGACTTCGGGCTGTAGCACTTCACGGACGTATCTGTTGCTATTGAGATTACCCTCAATTCGTATCAAATTGGATCGTCCATGATACGAAATCGCACCCCAGACCATAACTCCGGGTGTTCGACCACTATGTCGTTCAATAATACACTCAGGAAGGCAGCGTTGACCGGCATAACGTCTAACACGAACACGGCCATCATGGGTCCACAAATTGAAGCGTGATTCATCTGAAAAGACAACTTGGTGCCAATCAGCTCGCCAGTCTCTGTGCTCAAGAGCCCACTGCCGACGCAGCCGTCGATGATCCGCCGTGAGGTGAATCCTGTATAATGGCACCCTTGCACGCAATCCACGGCGCAGCAGACGACGACGAATTGACGAAGCCGACAATTGTACACCTGTAGCAGTAGACCAATGTGCTGCCAGCTGCCTGGAGGAAGCTGTGCGATCATTCACCGCCATGCGGAGCAGGTGTCGATCATCGCGCTCTGACGTCACCTTCTGTCGTCCAGTGCCTGTTTTTCGAGTTGTTCGGTGCTCGTCGGTCCACTGCTTCCAAACTCGCATCACTGTGGAACTGTTCCGCTGCATACGAGCTGCTATTGCGCGATAGGAAAATCCTCCTTCTCGAAGGCCGATTATCCTCCCTCGTTCAAACTCCGTAAGTTGCTTGAATTTCTTATTCTTCCGTCGTGGAGGCATACTCAGGTCTCACTAAACGTTTGCCACTAACAAATAATCATAGACTATTTTCAACGTCCCGCTACAGCACTTTATTTATACGCTTTCAGCATCAATTCAGAGGGCGCTGCGCGCGCCACGCACGCGCGATGGCTCTGAAACTTTATTAATTTGCATAATATCCTATAATTGACATTTGCTGCGAATTTCATTTGATTCTGATGATTCCTTCATGGTGTTGCATTTTCTACAAACAGCAGTTTATATATATATATACATATACACTTTTCTTTAATTTAAACTTTACTCGTATTAAAAAAAGCATTATAGTTTTTACTGTATCATTTCTAATATTTGGCGGTACATCTTAAGAATTTGGCGGCACAATAAAGTGCCGCGGCACAGTGGTTGAGAATCACTGTACTAATGTTATGTTTAGTCCCAACCCAACTAAGCCTCGCATAAAATAAACGGTTCCCCATTTGTGTTTGAAAGTGCTTCTAGTGTCAGAAAGTATGACAACTTGTTAAATAAAGTTAGCTTCAATCACGCAATAATGATGAAAACAAAGTTTAAAGTGATATAATTTCAGAAATATGATTACTACTATACTAAACTGCAATGTTTCTTGACAATGGAGAAATATGCTGAGGGAAAACGAAGAAAATAGTTCCTGGCGCGATGTCTGTATTTCGAGGAAAATTACGCATTTCACAATAGAAATATGATAAGTTATCTTAACCCACACATATATAGCGTTAATTTGCTATAATTTTCTTAAAATTTTATATATTTTCAGATTTACGAGCGGCGCATCGCGGAATGGTATCTTTATTTAGTTATATTTCTTCTATATAACGACTGAACTTATTTCTCCTTCTTCCTCCGCCAGCCGTGACGTCATTGTCAAGAAACTTTGCATTCTAGTATAGTAAACTATCAGTTATTGTAGTTTCTTTTATCAAATTTTTCAAACATAAAGTAATACACAGCTCCTTCAAAATTGTTTTTAAAAGCATATTTATTTTAACAAAATTATAAAGTAATGCATAATGCTTGAAAAATATTTGGCAATACGTACATTTAAAGCAAATCTCATATTAAAAGTACATAAGTACTTCCAAAAATATGGTGATAAACAACACTTATTGCAAAAGTGATATTTCTACATGAAAGTGTTTCTTCATACTGTTTATAGAGAGAAAAATTGCAAATTTAAAGAAAAAATTTGCTAGAGACCATTAGAAGATAACAGTTTTTATCTGAACGGAAATTGCTGAAAATACCAAAATGAAAATTGGTGGATATCACAAGAGACTGTAAAATAAAACTATTTAATTCAGGTAAAATTACCGTGCAATCTGGTAATGGCGTCTCTCGTAAAAAATAAAGACATAATAATGGTATTAAAAACTAAATATTTCTGATATTCCTTTGTTAACTTTTTCATTCATATGGTAACGGTTTTAATAAATTCTCATTTTTATAATTATAGTTCTTACTACAACACATTTAATAAAAATCATAATACTAACGATTAAATCCAACCGAATAAATGGTTTTTATGTCATACCAAAAGATATCATGATAAAATTACTAAAGTTTTTACATTCACCAAATTTTATTACATATTATAAAAAGTTTTACCAAAATAATCAAGTTATATAATATAAAATTAATAATTAAGTTATATATTATAAAAAGTATTTCGATAAAAATTATGGTGCCTTTTATTATTCACAGATTTAGAAGATCGGTAACTTTTACCATATTCTGTTAGTGTGCTCCACACCTTCTTTTGCCTTATGTAGGTCATAAGTATCTTAACATAACCGGTAAAAAGATTCATCAAAAATAATTTTCACTTTAGGGAATAAATATTACTTATAGTAAGTGACAGACCATAAAAACGTTATAAAAGCTGTTTTTTCTTCAAAGCATTCAGTTTAATTGGCCTTTGAATCATATTAATAACTTATGGAATTCTTTTAAATAGCAAGTGCAATTTAACAAAAATATTTCTTTCGTGTTTTATTAATGTCACATTTATTATTACTCTTTTAAACTCAGTGCTTTACTTTCTCAAAATAACTTGCTAATAAAATAAATCAATAAACAATTAAAAATTCTTTTCTTCCAAAAACAATTCATTGTTACAAAATTATAAAATATTCATTTTGCTTAATTGAAATCTATATGTCAATTAAATCTTTTTGCACAAAATTAGAAAATGTGAACTATTTTACACACGACTTCACTTTATCTTTTCTAAAATTTACGACCAATCAGATCTGTTGTTGTCAGGTGACGTAATCAAATTGTTTGATAATTTGAAATTTTCACATCTGGTTTTGACTACCGAAGACAGATGATGCAAAGTAGGGGGAGTTAATAAGGGGGGATATCAAGCGCATAATTAGCTTATTTTTTGACTGAAAATCACCGAGTTCCTCTTTGAAGTTAGGTAAATACGTAGAAATAATGACTAAACGCGTAGTGAATATCATTAACTATATGTGTAACTGATCACAGATAATTACTGTCGTCAGGAAGAATTGTATTTAGTCGAATTGTATTGTCGCGCGGATTCTAGTTAATATATAAAAAGATTCATTCATGTTTTAAGTTTGAACTGGTTTGTGTGAAATGTTTATTTTTGATATGTTTTTTTTATATATGTACTAGGAGGCTTCGCCCCCTGCTCGCTGGCGCTCGCCAACTCCCCAACCCGAAATGAACTGCTATCGCAGTTCATTTCGGATTGCTTCGCAATGCGATGCTCGCTTTGCTCGCTCATTGGATACGTTCTTAACGTCTAGCTTTTGTATACTTTTTTGAACACTGAAGTTCCGAAAACTTTTCACTGTAGAAAATTCTAAACCTGTGCAATTCAATATTAATTTGAAATTGCAAACAGTTCACATATTTTTCTTAAACACACTATTCCAAATTTCAGTTGTTGAGAAAAGTAACTGTTGTAAGTTTTATTTTAAAGTCTTTCCCACCAGAGGCCTCAAACCATGTGTTGTAAAACAATATGAAATAGTACTGAACGCCGGATGTAAAGCATTGGCTTCGATGAAGATAATTTTGTGAGAATTTTTTCTGATAATTCGGTGAGAATTCATCCGATTAGACATATGATGCCCACTACGTGCTCTTGCGCGCCGAAGCCTATCAATTAAAACGTATTAGCGTTTTATATAATATAGATTAGCCATATGATGCTCACTACGTGCTCTTGCGCGCCGAAGCCCATCAATTAAAAATTAAAACTGTTGCCAACGCGAGAAAAGAAATATCATCGGTTTCATTGATACATACGTATTAGCGTTTTATATAATATAGATTATAATTAAATTATATTGAAATTGGAATGTTATTGAAATTCTATTAAATTACACTGTTTGAAATGCCTTATAAAAAATGGATAAATAACAATTTATTTAAATGTTATTTTAATATATTTAAACAAAACAGTCAAATAACCATAAATAAGATGGTATTCTAACAGTAAATTGTGAGAAAAACCGGTTATTTACTACTTTCACGTAATACGGTTAAACAACCAGAATTTTATCACACCAACTAGTCCCCACCTAATGAAATCACTTAGTTCCTTGCAGCAGGCTACACATTATACCTGAGAGAGCTAATCTGTCAATCTCATGTCCGACAGAACTGGGTTCGAGTCCCAGCGTTGACACGACAAAATTTCCTCCAATCCCTTAAACACATGAAGTATCAGTATCTTGCAATCCCTAATTTGTGATCTTGGGATATAAATTCACGCACAGATGGCAGCACCATGAAGCTGCTAAACTATCTGCCATGTCCAGTCTTTTTAACAATTTTGAAACCTTTCTAGTTGTAAATGGTTAAAAAAAACATATTATTTCGTATTCTCGGTTTTTTAATCATACAAATTCTAAACGGTTTTAAAACCGTAAATGTAAAAAATGTTCTCTACCGTAATTTTTACTGTTAATTGGATGGACAGACTGCTGTCGGTTATTTTACCATAATTTTAGAGAGAAAATTCTAACAATGTAGCGAAATGTAAATGAAATATTAATATTGAAATATATAAGTGATAAGTTATTGAAATACTTTTACTGAAACATATTAGTGAAATGTTCAATTGGAAAATTATTAATGAGGAATATTCGAGAAATGTTATTGAAATATTACTACTGAAATATATTAGTAAATTGTTTATGTATTAGTTAACATTTTTTAATTTAATTCTCTAGTTTCTTTTTAAAGTAAGGTGTAGAAATGCAGTGAAATATAATTATTGAAGTATATTAACGAAAAAGGTATTGAAATATATTAGTAGAATGTTTGTGCATTAATTAATTTATTTTTTAACTAAATTCTCGAGTTTCTTTTTGAAATTAGATATAGGGATAATGATTAAACGATTATTGGACATCTTTAATTATGTATGTAACTGATCAAAAATAATTACTATCTCGAAGAAAAATTGTACCAAATGCTTATTAGAAAATATTAAGCGGAATGAAGTTTTATGGAAGATTGATGAATACGAATATTCATTCATGAATATTTCCATTCATCTTTAGTACTTCTTCATTTTATCTTTATTTTCATGCATATGTTTGAACTTATTAGTGTATCATTTAAATGATATTTAATTGTTATTATTGAAGTAGTATAAGCCTTGGTTTTAAGGTGTTATTATTGGAGTGTATTAGTGAAATGTTACAGACATTTTCTTATCGAAGTATATTAGAGAAAAGTTATTGAAATGTTAATGTATAAGTTAGCATATTTTTTTAACTTAACTCACTAAATTCTTCTTTCAAATTAAAATAATGAGTAGAAATAATAATGGAATAAGAAGTGCATATAATTATTTATGTGTGTAGCTGATCAGAGTTAATTACAACTCGAAAATGCATTGTACCAAATGCTTCAAATCTGAATTACGATTTTAAAAACAAAAAAAAAAAAAAAATTTTTTTTAAGTGTTTTCTCAGATTTATGTGAAGGAACTATATGAAATAAAAACTGTATCAAAGTTGATATTCTTGCACCAATTATTCCCCAATTACCTCTAATTGGGAAAAACTTCATAGGTTTTGTAAAATTCCTGCTTAAGAAAGCCGAATACACTATTTGCCTTTTTATCCAAAATAATACTTATTATATTATTCTTGGGCCGACCGGCCTGTGTAGGGGTCAGGGAGATAGCCTTGCATCAGAAAGGTTTTGGGTTCGAACCCCGGGCAAGGCATGGATGTTCTTTCATTCTCTGTATTATCTGTTCTTACTGTGGGAGCAACGTTGACCCACCTAATATGGTGCCCCTGAAAGAGTGGTCAACAAATCAGATGCCTGTATGACCTAGGTCATTCTCAAGGTGGGCATTATGAAAAAAAAAATGAAAAAAATATTATTCTTGGAAAAAACTTAGGAAGCACCCGTAGGGAAATATAAGAAACAAAAAAAAACAAAAAAATATCTGCCTGAGCTATTTGTGCATCGAATTCGTATTTTTAATGAAGAACGCATTGGTTGAGAAAGACAGCGCGTTTTAAACCCTGTAAAAGTGTTTCTCCTTTATAAAAGTCGAAATGAGGAGAAATTAGGCGAAATAAGGAGATGAGGAGGCTACTTGCTTAGCGTCCTAGGCAGAAGCGCGCCCTATGCTGACATACCCTTATCAAATCAAATGCAAGTTAAAAAATTATTTTACTTTTGTTTCGCTGTAGATGAAAATAATTCTACAAGAAACAATATTTATTACTTTTTTATCAGTTTCTCTAATTGCGAGCAGGAAGACCATATATACTTTTTGATTTTTAAATATCATTTTGATTAATTCTTATTAACGAAATAGTTTTTATTCAATAACTTTTATTTTCCTCATTTCACACGATTTAAGAAAGCAAGCAAAAAGAAGGCTTTGTAGCGTTATTTCAAGAGTTGGCGATGTTGATATATGTTTGCACTGTGAACTTAGTATCCTATTGGAGTGAATTTAGATGCAAACAAACTCTTTTCATAAGGATAATGGCCTTTTATTAAATTGCAACAGAATATAGGACTACTTGCTACCTCCCACTTAATGCCGAAAACTTTGTTAAAAAAATAGTACATTGTGTTTATTCTCAATAAACAGTTGCCCATATTTATGTTAGTAATACTAATTGTTAGCCTATTTCTAAGAATTCTGGAATAAATTCCTATTAAAAATGGATTAACATTACTTAGATTTAGACAGTAAATGACATTCAAGAAAATATTTTCAGGACAAGTATCCTAATACATAATCATTTTTTTCCAAATTCAACGAATTTTATGAAATTCACATTAAGCTAGGGTATTCAGGACTTGAATTTTTGACAATTAGCTTAAACTCAATTTTTGATTTATAGCTGGTTAGTCTTATCTAACTATCATAAATTATTTAAAAACATTGAACTTATCAGTAATTAAAATTGTACTTCATTTTCGCCACACTAGATAATAATTTTTTAATTTTAGAACTTTTTTTTTAATTTTCAGTTGAAAATATCCACTTTTCCCAAATAATAATAAAAAAATTACAAATAACATCTAACTACATAAGTATTTTAAAATTATTTTTATCTGATTTCAAGAAAATCAATCCCGTATTGCGATATATTTAAATTTAATTTAGACCGATTAATTTTGTTTATTTATTCTATAATGTTAAAACCTTTTCATTAACATTTCTAGTTAAATTTCTAAAGGCACAATACATCCCAACTTCCTGCAACAGAAGATTACTTTAATTGTTTACCTTTGAAACCAATTAAACTTTCTGTTAAAACTATGCTTACGTTCGCCTTAAAACAAAGGCCCCGTTAAAAGCCTTTTTTTTAATTTACACTTTAATCTTTAGCAAGCATATGATTCTTTCAGGAGATTAAGCGTAAGTTTAAATATTTAAATTACCGATCCTTAGTTTGTGTTTTATGTACAATTTAATTAAATGTTTTTAAAAACAGTAAAATTTAGGAAGCATGCTGGCAAATTTCTAATGCATAACAATAAGAAAAGGACTGATTACAATAAATAAATAAATTGAAGCTTTTTTACTGTTTAGATTAGGTATTTTAAATGCATTATTATTATACCTTAAGATAATTAAGGTTTAAAGCTTTATATTTTATAAAACTAATAAAATTTTCATTGAAAATCAATTCTAAATTGCAATGTGTTCAGCATTAACAATGTCATTATAATCTTAATTACAACGGATTATTCTTAAATACAATGAATTAATCTTAATTACAATATATTATTCTTAATTACAATGGATAATTCTTAATTTAAATGTATTATTCTTAATTTCAGTGAATTATTTACTTTTTTAAGAAATAAAAAGACAGATAAATATCTGCTCGCTGCTGCCAGTCACAAATAGAAAATAATAAATACGAATAAAAAATAGATTTCAATAACGGATTTTATAATATTTGTTTTGTTTTTTTTAATTTTTACTACATATTCACAGAAGATTTTAGAATTACGTTAAATATCTTGGATTTATTTTCCGAGTATTTTTGATAGAGCGAGATTTTTCTTATTTTTAATTACCGAGAGGTCGTCGAAGCTTTAAAAAAGTAATTTGTAATATGATTAACGATATTTATCAATTCTGAGTAAAACTCTGAGAGAATATCAAAACTTGAGATTTGTCATACGAAACCAATTTAACAATAATATTTATTTATTTATTTAAATATTTATTTAAATATTTCTTTAATTATTTATTTAAATATTTCTTTAAATATTTCTTTGAATATTTATTTAAATATTTATTTAAATATTTATTTAAATATTTATTTAAATATTTATTTAAATATTTATTTAAATATTTATTTAAATATTTGTTTAAATATTTCTTAAAATATTTCTTTGAATATTTATTTAAATATTTATTTAAATATTTATTCAAGTATTAAAATATTTATTTAAATATTTAAAGGGTCACAATACCCAAAAAATGACCAAAGCAAAGAAAAAGCTTTATTGCTTATAATAAAACTGCAAATTATTTCAAATGCACTAAAAAAAATCATCTTTCTATCTACATTTATAAAAAAGTTATGAATGATTTTAGATTGCCCTAATACAGAAACTTGCTCAGCAGACAGACTTTAAAGTGCGTTTTCTCATAGATGATAATTTCGTGTTTTAATCTTAATTAAATCCCTATGGAATTTTTTCTATTCAAGATAAAGTTTTGAAGTAAACTTTTTTATCTCAAGTATAATACACTTATTTGAACTGTGCATGGAATAAGCATTTTTTGCGAAATTACAATTTTTACAGCATGTTATATATAACTAACAGGAATTTTTAACCTTTTTTTTGCGACTTTTTCACAAAATGATCTATAAAAATTAGTCTAATTGTTATTTCAACAAATGAATGCACAAAATTGTTAAGATGAATATTGTAATCACTAAGAAAAAAAACCTTTTTCGAAAATATGGTAAAATAAAAAATTATTGATTATAAGTTAAATGAGTGTGTAAAGCGGCCTTTATTTAAAAAAAATGTTGCAAGGGTACTGTGACCCCTTAAATATTTATTTCAATATTTATTTAAATATTTATTTAAATATTTATTTAAATATTTATTTAAATATTTATTTAAATATTTATTTAAATATTTATTTAAATATTTATTTAAATATTTATTTAAATATTTATTTAAATATTTGTTTAAATATTTCTTAAAATATTTCTTTGAATATTTATTTAAATATTTATTTAAATATTTATTCAAGTATTAAAATATTTATTTAAATATTTAAAGGGTCACAATACCCAAAAAATGACCAAAGCATAGAAAAAGCTTTATTGCTTATAATAAAACTGCAAATTATTTCAAATGCACTAAAAAAAATCATCTTTCTATCTACATTTATAAAAAAGTTATGAATGATTTTAGATTGCCCTAATACAGAAACTTGCTCAGCAGACAGACTTTAAAGTGCGTTTTCTCATAGATGATAATTTCGTGTTTTAATCTTAATTAAATCCCTATGGAATTTTTTCTATTCAAGATAAAGTTTTGAAGTAAACTTTTTTATCTCAAGTATAATACACTTATTTGAACTGTGCATGGAATAAGCATTTTTTGCGAAATTACAATTTTTACAGCATGTTATATATAACTAACAGGAATTTTTAACCTTTTTTTTGCGACTTTTTCACAAAATGATCTATAAAAATTAGTCTAATTGTTATTTCAACAAATGAATGCACAAAATTGTTAAGATGAATATTGTAATCACTAAGAAAAAAAACCTTTTTCGAAAATATGGTAAAATAAAAAATTATTGATTATAAGTTAAATGAGTGTGTAAAGCGGCCTTTATTTAAAAAAAATGTTGCAAGGGTACTGTGACCCCTTAAATATTTATTTAAATATTTATTTAAATATTTATTTAAATATTTATTTAAATATTTATTTAAATATTTATTTAAATATTTATTTAAATATTTATTTAAATATTTATTTAAATATTTGTTTAAATATTTCTTAAAATATTTCTTTGAATATTTATTTAAATATTTATTCAAGTATTAAAATATTTATTTAAATATTTAAAGGGTCACAATACCCAAAAAATGACCAAAGCATAGAAAAAGCTTTATTGCTTATAATAAAACTGCAAATTATTTCAAATGCACTAAAAAAAATCATCTTTCTATCTACATTTATAAAAAAGTTATGAATGATTTTAGATTGCCCTAATACAGAAACTTGCTCAGCAGACAGACTTTAAAGTGCGTTTTCTCATAGATGATAATTTCGTGTTTTAATCTTAATTAAATCCCTATGGAATTTTTTCTATTCAAGATAAAGTTTTGAAGTAAACTTTTTTATCTCAAGTATAATACACTTATTTGAACTGTGCATGGAATAAGCATTTTTTGCGAAATTACAATTTTTACAGCATGTTATATATAACTAACAGGAATTTTTAACCTTTTTTTTGCGACTTTTTCACAAAATGATCTATAAAAATTAGTCTAATTGCTATTTCAACAAATGAATGCACAAAATTTTTAAGATGAATATTGTAATCACTAAGAAAAAAAACCTTTTTCGAAAATATGGTAAAATAAAAAATTATTGATTATAAGTTAAATGAGTGTGTAAAGCGGCCTTTATTTAAAAAAAATGTTGCAAGGGTACTGTGACCCCTTAAATATTTATTTAAATATTTATTTAAATATTTATTTAAATATTTATTTAAATATTTATTTAAATATTTATTTAAATATTTATTTAAATATTTATTTAAATATTTATTTAAATATTTATTTAAATATTTATTTAAATATTTGTTTAAATATTTCTTAAAATATTTCTTTGAATATTTATTTAAATATTTATTTAAATATTTATTCAAGTATTAAAATATTTATTTAAATATTTAAAGGGTCACAATACCCAAAAAATGACCAAAGCATAGAAAAAGCTTTATTGCTTATAATAAAACTGCAAATTATTTCAAATGCACTAAAAAAAATCATCTTTCTATCTACATTTATAAAAAAGTTATGAATGATTTTAGATTGCCCTAATACAGAAACTTGCTCAGCAGACAGACTTTAAAGTGCGTTTTCTCATAGATGATAATTTCGTGTTTTAATCTTAATTAAATCCCTATGGAATTTTTTCTATTCAAGATAAAGTTTTGAAGTAAACTTTTTTATCTCAAGTATAATACACTTATTTGAACTGTGCATGGAATAAGCATTTTTTGCGAAATTACAATTTTTACAGCATGTTATATATAACTAACAGGAATTTTTAACCTTTTTTTTGCGACTTTTTCACAAAATGATCTATAAAAATTAGTCTAATTGCTATTTCAACAAATGAATGCACAAAATTTTTAAGATGAATATTGTAATCACTAAGAAAAAAAACCTTTTTCGAAAATATGGTAAAATAAAAAATTATTGATTATAAGTTAAATGAGTGTGTAAAGCGACCTTTATTTAAAAAAAATGTTGCAAGGGTACTGTGACCCCTTAAATATTTATTTCAATATTTATTTAAATATTTATTTAAATATTTATTTAAATATTTATTTAAATATTTATTTAAATATTTATTTAAATATTTATTTAAATATTTATTTAAATATTTATTTAAATATTTATTTAAATATTTATTTAAATATTTATTTAAATATTTATTTAAATATTTGTTTAAATATTTCTTAAAATATTTCTTTGAATATTTATTTAAATATTTATTTAAATATTTATTCAAGTATTAAAATATTTATTTAAATATTTAAAGGGTCACAATACCCAAAAAATGACCAAAGCATAGAAAAAGCTTTATTGCTTATAATAAAACTGCAAATTATTTCAAATGCACTAAAAAAAATCATCTTTCTATCTACATTTATAAAAAAGTTATGAATGATTTTAGATTGCCCTAATACAGAAACTTGCTCAGCAGACAGACTTTAAAGTGCGTTTTCTCATAGATGATAATTTCGTGTTTTAATCTTAATTAAATCCCTATGGAATTTTTTCTATTCAAGATAAAGTTTTGAAGTAAACTTTTTTATCTCAAGTATAATACACTTATTTGAACTGTGCATGGAATAAGCATTTTTTGCGAAATTACAATTTTTACAGCATGTTATATATAACTAACAGGAATTTTTAACCTTTTTTTTGCGACTTTTTCACAAAATGATCTATAAAAATTAGTCTAATTGTTATTTCAACAAATGAATGCACAAAATTGTTAAGATGAATATTGTAATCACTAAGAAAAAAAACCTTTTTCGAAAATATGGTAAAATAAAAAATTATTGATTATAAGTTAAATGAGTGTGTAAAGCGGCCTTTATTTAAAAAAAATGTTGCAAGGGTACTGTGACCCCTTAAATATTTATTTAAATATTTATTTAAATATTTATTTAATATTTATTTAAATATTTATTTAAATATTTATTTAAATATTTATTTAAATATTTATTTAAATATTTATTTAAATATTTATTTAAATATTTATTTAAATATTTATTTAAATATTTATTTAAATATTTATTTAAATATTTATTTAAATATTTGTTTAAATATTTCTTAAAATATTTCTTTGAATATTTATTTAAATATTTATTTAAATATTTATTCAAGTATTAAAATATTTATTTAAATATTTAAAGGGTCACAATACCCAAAAAATGACCAAAGCATAGAAAAAGCTTTATTGCTTATAATAAAACTGCAAATTATTTCAAATGCACAAAAAAAAATCATCTTTCTATCTACATTTATAAAAAAGTTATGAATGATTTTAGATTGCCCTAATACAGAAACTTGCTCAGCAGACAGACTTTAAAGTGCGTTTTCTCATAGATGATAATTTCGTGTTTTAATCTTAATTAAATCCCTATGGAATTTTTTCTATTCAAGATAAAGTTTTGAAGTAAACTTTTTTATCTCAAGTATAATACACTTATTTGAACTGTGCATGGAATAAGCCTTTTTTGCGAAATTACAATTTTTACAGCATGTTATATATAACTAACAGGAATTTTTAACCTTTTTTTTGCGACTTTTTCACAAAATGATCTATAAAAATTAGTCTAATTGCTATTTCAACAAATGAATGCACAAAATTTTTAAGATGAATATTGTAATCACTAAGAAAAAAAACCTTTTTCGAAAATATGGTAAAATAAAAAATTATTGATTATAAGTTAAATGAGTGTGTAAAGCGGCCTTTATTTAAAAAAAATGTTGCAAGGGTACTGTGACCCCTTAAATATTTATTTAAATATTTATTTAAATATTTATTTAAATATTTATTTAAATATTTATTTAAATATTTATTTAAATATTTATTTAAATATTTATTTAAATATTTATTTAAATATTTATTTAAATATTTATTTAAATATTTATTTAAATATTTGTTTAAATATTTCTTAAAATATTTCTTTGAATATTTATTTAAATATTTATTTAAATATTTATTCAAGTATTAAAATATTTATTTAAATATTTAAAGGGTCACAATACCCAAAAAATGACCAAAGCATAGAAAAAGCTTTATTGCTTATAATAAAACTGCAAATTATTTCAAATGCACTAAAAAAAATCATCTTTCTATCTACATTTATAAAAAAGTTATGAATGATTTTAGATTGCCCTAATACAGAAACTTGCTCAGCAGACAGACTTTAAAGTGCGTTTTCTCATAGATGATAATTTCGTGTTTTAATCTTAATTAAATCCCTATGGAATTTTTTCTATTCAAGATAAAGTTTTGAAGTAAACTTTTTTATCTCAAGTATAATACACTTATTTGAACTGTGCATGGAATAAGCATTTTTTGCGAAATTACAATTTTTACAGCATGTTATATATAACTAACAGGAATTTTTAACCTTTTTTTTGCGACTTTTTCACAAAATGATCTATAAAAATTAGTCTAATTGTTATTTCAACAAATGAATGCACAAAATTGTTAAGATGAATATTGTAATCACTAAGAAAAAAAACCTTTTTCGAAAATATGGTAAAATAAAAAATTATTGATTATAAGTTAAATGAGTGTGTAAAGCGGCCTTTATTTAAAAAAAATGTTGCAAGGGTACTGTGACCCCTTAAATATTTATTTAAATATTTATTTAAATATTTATTTAAATATTTATTTAAATATTTATTTAAATATTTATTTAAATATTTATTTAAATATTTATTTAAATATTTATTTAAATATTTATTTAAATATTTATTTAAATATTTCTTAAAATATTTCTTTGAATATTTATTTAAATATTTATTTAAATATTTATTCAAGTATTAAAATATTTATTTAAATATTTAAAGGGTCACAATACCCAAAAAATGACCAAAGCATAGAAAAAGCTTTATTGCTTATAATAAAACTGCAAATTATTTCAAATGCACTAAAAAAAATCATCTTTCTATCTACATTTATAAAAAAGTTATGAATGATTTTAGATTGCCCTAATACAGAAACTTGCTCAGCAGACAGACTTTAAAGTGCGTTTTCTCATAGATGATAATTTCGTGTTTTAATCTTAATTAAATCCCTATGGAATTTTTTC
The DNA here is from genome assembly GCF_982258835.1 of Parasteatoda tepidariorum. Classification (NCBI taxonomy): domain Eukaryota; kingdom Metazoa; phylum Arthropoda; class Arachnida; order Araneae; family Theridiidae; genus Parasteatoda; species Parasteatoda tepidariorum. Next base: position 90,633,318 of record NC_141760.1, on the reverse strand, counting down.
TATTCAAGATAAAGTTTTGAAGTAAACTTTTTTATCTCAAGTATAATACACTTATTTGAACTGTGCATGGAATAAGCCTTTTTTGCGAAATTACAATTTTTACAGCATGTTATATATAACTAACAGGAATTTTTAACCTTTTTTTTGCGACTTTTTCACAAAATGATCTATAAAAATTAGTCTAATTGCTATTTCAACAAATGAATGCACAAAATTTTTAAGATGAATATTGTAATCACTAAGAAAAAAAACCTTTTTCGAAAATATGGTAAAATAAAAAATTATTGATTATAAGTTAAATGAGTGTGTAAAGCGGCCTTTATTTAAAAAAAATGTTGCAAGGGTACTGTGACCCCTTAAATATTTATTTAAATATTTATTTAAATATTTATTTAAATATTTATTTAAATATTTATTTAAATATTTATTTAAATATTTATTTAAATATTTATTTAAATATTTATTTAAATATTTGTTTAAATATTTCTTAAAATATTTCTTTGAATATTTATTTAAATATTTATTTAAATATTTATTCAAGTATTAAAATATTTATTTAAATATTTAAAGGGTCACAATACCCAAAAAATGACCAAAGCATAGAAAAAGCTTTATTGCTTATAATAAAACTGCAAATTATTTCAAATGCACTAAAAAAAATCATCTTTCTATCTACATTTATAAAAAAGTTATGAATGATTTTAGATTGCCCTAATACAGAAACTTGCTCAGCAGACAGACTTTAAAGTGCGTTTTCTCATAGATGATAATTTCGTGTTTTAATCTTAATTAAATCCCTATGGAATTTTTTCTATTCAAGATAAAGTTTTGAAGTAAACTTTTTTATCTCAAGTATAATACACTTATTTGAACTGTGCATGGAATAAGCATTTTTTGCGAAATTACAATTTTTACAGCATGTTATATATAACTAACAGGAATTTTTAACCTTTTTTTTGCGACTTTTTCACAAAATGATCTATAAAAATTAGTCTAATTGTTATTTCAACAAATGAATGCACAAAATTGTTAAGATGAATATTGTAATCACTAAGAAAAAAAACCTTTTTCGAAAATATGGTAAAATAAAAAATTATTGATTATAAGTTAAATGAGTGTGTAAAGCGGCCTTTATTTAAAAAAAATGTTGCAAGGGTACTGTGACCCCTTAAATATTTATTTAAATATTTATTTAAATATTTATTTAAATATTTATTTAAATATTTATTTAAATATTTATTTAAATATTTATTTAAATATGTATTTAAATATTTATTTAAATATTTATTTAAATATTTATTTAAATATTTATTTAAATATTTATTTAAATATTTATTTAAATATTTATTTAAATATTTACTTAAATATTTATTTAAATATTTACTTAAATATATACAAATATAAATTCACAAGTCACAGCAAATAAAACTTGTAACTTTTAATAAGAGAAATGTTTGTGTCGCTTAATTTAGTTAATTATTATTAAAATTTAGTTAAAAAATTTTCTTAAATATAAAATTTCAGCTGTATTAAACCTCGATACTGAGTTATAAAGATACTTTTTGCTTTTTCTACGAAGACATTTATTTCACGAAGTACTAAACTAAACAAATTAATGGTCTTCAACTTTATTTTACTATGTTTCCATTACCATTTCTAAATGGTTTAAGTAAAGTAACATTCAAGGCAACTGCTCAGGGATGATTTAAATCAAATCCAATAAACTCTATAAGTAAAGAAGGCATATGATATTCTTTATCATTCATTTTTAATTAATTTCTGATGAAAGTAAAAATTTAGCTTTGCTAAAACTGCATTCTGGATAATAAAGTGACCTGGATAATAAAGTGACCCTTTTCATATCAGGAAATTAATTTTCAGAGAGACTAAATTGAACAAACTGATGATCCTTTACTTTAATGAACCCTTTTTCTATTGGAAAGAGCGTTGTGCAGTGGGACAGTTTGCCGTGGGACAGTTTACCTAGAGACTAACAGTTTAGCCTTGCTATCATTTGGCGACTAACAAAGCTAACCTAACATAGTTGATCCCTTAGCCACCAAGAGTAAGTGCAGAGTAGCAGAGATTTGTGGGAGGTAGAAAGTAAAAGGAGAAAAATTCATCGGAATGCAAATTACTAATATTTCATTTACTTTTTTCCTATTATTTTTGAATTTTCTATTGTTATGAAATAGATGAAGAAAAATACTATATATGAAATCGATGACGAAGAAATTACATGTAAATTACAATCACCCTCAGCAACAGGGCCTTCAGTGAGTCAAAAGCAATCAGTCAATTTCCCTGCAAATTTCAGTGCATGTGACACTCCCATGGACTAATTTAGAAGGTAAGCTTTTGTAATTTTTTGTAATTTTTTTTACTTTTGCTTTTGTATTTTTTTTTACTAAATAAGCTTTTGTAATTTTTTTTTACTAAATAAGATTTATTTGCTATTTTTTGTTTATTTTTCACTTCGTACCAAGGTACAACACCCTACATCTAAAGGTTCAACATGGTGTTAACCGGTTAGCTAGGGTGTAAAAAATAATTAAAATTCCCTTATATAATAACATATTTTTAATTTTGAAGTATTTAGGGATTTTCCAAATGTTAATGAATGAGATATTATTTGTATTTTTACAATTTCTCGAGGTAATAAACAAAAGAAATAAACGCTCTCAAACTGTTACTATTCCTGTTTGTATAATCATTTCTAAATATTTTTAATAAAGTAGCATTCATGATAACTGTTAACATACGATTTGAATAAATTTTACTCAATTTGAAAAGTAAATTATACAAATATTTATTATTTATTTTACTTTATTTTTTCCCCAAAATAAAAAAAAATCGCTCATTTAAACTTAGACTCTCAACAATAATGCGTCACTTATCTTTTCGTATAAGAATACTATTCATTCCAAAAGGTACCACACCAAACAAATCAACGCTCTTAAACTTTAAATAACCTTGTTCCTATAATTATTCCAGAATGTTTTAAATAACGTTGCATTCATGTTAGCTGTGAAGAGAGGATTTTTATATGCTCGAATAAACTCCGAAAGAAAAAACATATCACTTATCTTTTCGTATAAGAATACTATTCATTCCAAAAGGTACCACACCAAACAAATCAACGCTCTTAAACTTTAAATAACCTTGCTCCTATAATTATTCCAGAATGTTTTAAATAACGTTGCATTCATGTTAGCTGTGAAGAGAGGATTTTTATAAGCTCGAATAAACTCCGAAAGTAAAAAAGGCTGATATTATTTTTATTAATCATTTTTAACAAGTTTTTATTTCAAAAGTAAAAAATTAAGCAACGTTAAACCTATACCCTTCATAAAAAAGCGTTTTTTTTTCATAAAATAGTATTCATATTGTAAGGTAACAAAGCAAACAGACTTACGGTTCTTAACTTAAATCCACTCTATTCCTATAATCATTTCAAAATGTTTTAAAAAACGTTACATTCCTGTCAACTGCGAACAGAGGATTTGAAAAAATCCAGTAAGCTCCACGAATAAACAAGGCAGATATTAACCTTAATTATTCATTTTAAACTGGTTTTTTTTTCACAAATAAAAATTTACCGCCGTTAAACGTTCACCTTTTTATAAAAAAAAAACGAGTGTCTTTTCATAGAACAAATTATATTCAATGAGGTACCAAACCAAACAAACTAATGCTTCTCAACTTTAATTAACCCTGTTTCTATAATCATTTCAAAATGTTTTGAATAACGTTACATTCATGTCAACTGCACACAGAGGATTTGATTCAGCTCCAATGCTCATAATCAATGCATTTGTAATGATTTCCCATAAAAGGGCATTTTAAAACAGTTTCCTGACGACTATGCGATTCAATTAAAGCATTGAAGGGGAAGATCTTTACCATCAATATACCCACCATCATTATCTGAATTCTTGTTCCTTGGGGTACATTTAGCCAAATATAGTTTCCACTAATTGTACCACTTTAGATTTAGAAATGTTCTCTTCAAATTTTGTCCTCATTTAGTTTAATTAATTAAGCGTTAACTAATCACCACTGCTCCAATCATTTGTGTATCGAAGTCTACTGCGAAACATAGTTAGTGAGTTTTTATTTTATTTTTTAGTCTTCAACAAAAAAATGTAGATAGTAAATATTTTATGTAAAATAAATGAATGTTTATAAGTAAATAATTGTTTAAAATTTTAGTCATTTTTTGTATTTGAAAAGTTTTTATTTACTTTATAATACAAAAAAAATCAAATATGAGTATATTAAAATTTTTTGTTAATTAACGTAATTTCACATACTTACAATTAACATTTAAGAAAATAGAATCGTTACCCTCATCTACAGATCCTTGATTGAAACAAATATTACAATCATATTACTATAGTCTTACATAATATTATAATCATACTATATATTTCATTGGAAACTAATTGGAATAACATATGCACCCATATTTTATTGCCTACAAATAATTTTCGTGAAATTATTGATAAACTAGCATTTTTAAAATTTATTAAGTACTAGTCGTATTTACAAAAATTTAAGAGGTTTTTATTGCTAAAAATTCAGTCTTATGCGAATAAAAATTAAAAATAAGAATTAATACCACACCAGTGATAAAATATTTCAACTCACTTATTGAACCTGAAAAAAAAAATTTAAAACTTTAAATGTAAACCAGTTGCATAAAATATTAAGTTTGTTGTAAGAATACACATTGCAAACATTTTAAACATATCTGGATAACGTTTCTTTACTTTCTTTTATGGCGTACTGCCAAGTTTTTGATATTTTTGAGAGCCGTTGTACTTCTATAGCCCGTTTAAAAAAACGGATGTATAACTGATAATGTAACTGAAACTGAAAATATTCTTATTTAACATTAACTTTTTTATTTATTTTAAATTAAAAAAGAAATCACACCACTTAACTAAAGTATTTATTTCAGTAAAGCATTTCCATAACTCTCATTGTATATTTTGCCTATTCATACTTTCTCAAAATTTTAATCTTCAGAGTGGTTTTCAATTATCTTCAAAAAAGATTTTATAATTTTTTGTTGATTCAGTAATTTTAATAAATCGAGAATATTTTAGTTTAGATACTTGAATCAAACTTGCTGCTAAAGAAATTTCACTCACGTAGAAAGAAGTATTATAATTTATTTCTTTTTTTAATTTTTCTTAGCTGAGGATTAAATAAAAAAACGCATTTTCTTCATTCAATAAGAACTTTTTTTAATAAAAAAATTATTCTTTTGAAAAAAAAATCAGATAACTTAACAAGAAACAACGGAACTTAACCTTAGAAAACATCAGTGTAGGGATTACCGGTCAATGGCTTTCAAACTTCAAAAAAGCAACATTTTTGGATTAACCAGGCAAATGTATACCGTGCAGTGGAACTTAACCTTAAGAACCATCCGTGTAAGAAATATCAAGCAAATGCACCTTGATTAGTGGCATTTAACCTTAAAAGTATATGAGTGTAAAGTATAAAGGGTAGATATGTATCGGTCAGTGTCATTTAACCTTAAAATAAACATCAGTGTAGGGAATACGGACAGTGGCACTTAGCCTTAAAAAAAGCAATTTAAAGAATAAAGATCAAATGTATGTCGGTCAATGGAAAACTGCGATGGTAAATCGGAAAAGTATAAACCTTAGTATTATCATGATAATTCTGATTATTATTAATAGACACTGGATATTTTCATGTAAATCAAAAAATCAACAACATCAATAACGATCTCAATTAAATTGTTCAGTGTCTCTTAGTTAGTTATAAGGACACTTCAATTGTTATTGCGGATGCGTTAATATCTATAAAAATAAACAGCGCATAATTTCAAACATCTGAAATTAGTATGACGTTTGGATGAATAAGCATTTTTATGTTTGAAATTACACTGTGAATAATACAAATGTACATAATACATAATACAACGCTAAAAATGGTGGCCACTATTTTTCACCAACATGCTGCACAGTGGGCCAGCATCCAAGGTTTCGTGGCCAAAATTAGTATTTCGATAAAATTTGTTTCAAAATTTGGTGTTTTTTATTTAGGGTTTTAATGTGCAGATAAATTGAATTCATAGTTGAAATTTTGAAATACACTAAAAATACCAGAAAAAAACAAAATGGAGGCTGAATTGTAGCGAGCAAAAAGAAAATATATATATATAGTACGTTTGAATAATTAAATATAGCAATGAAAATACAATAATTTTCGCAATTTTATATTAAAAATGAAAAGCAAATTACATTTCCGAAGTAATATTACAAAATAACCCGAATTAAATACGAAATAACGTGAAAGCATGAAAAAAACATAATTTTTGTTTTTTGGTATATTCAGTTCACCTTTGCAATATGGACAAAATGGGGCAGGTTTTTTCGAAAGACGAAACATCAAAGAAGACAACAAAAAAAAGTTTAACTAATTACCTCGTGGAACTTTTTGGAGATAAGTTTCGAAAATGATTCAAACATTGTAAAATGTCAAATGAGAAGATATAAACTATAAGTTTGTCAAGAGTATCCACTAATCCAACAAATTGAAAAACTGTACTATAATTTCAGACTAATTACTCTGATAAAAATGTAACAGAAAGGTGAAACTCCTATTTATATTTCTGAAATATAAATTTAAAAGTTACATTTAAAAAAAATCTTTTAAACATATTTTTCACTACATTGTATTCTCAACGGTCCAAAAAGTAAATTGTAATGTTTGGAATGATTATGAATACTTAATTTGGGCGATATTAAAACTGCCTACACTCATTTTCGTCGAAAATTTAATTTTGACTTTTGGCCAAAGATCATGGTCTTCTGGCCCACAGTGTGTTGTAGTGAAATGCCATATGTAACTCTTAGATCTAAAGTTTCACTTCACTACTGAACACGATCCAAATCGGTTCTCCCCTTATCGATTTATAAATAAACATCTTTACACTATATCCATTCACTTTTATATAAATAGAGAAATAATATTTTAAAATTAAAATACATAATACGAATATAAAATCCATTGACTTCTTGATCCATATGCTTGCGAGTCAAAGAAGCTTTATAATTTCCCAGATAATTCAACCCACCAATGAGTTAACAATTGAATCCGTAATTAATAACACAACGGCTTTAAGTACTCTCGCGTATGGACTATAATAATCATATTATAGACTACCCAAATGTGTTAGTAGTTTTACATAAACTCATCGTAATCACTTTGCCACTGTCACAGAAAATCGGGGGCTGGACGAGTCGCATTAGCGATATTTGGTGGAATCTTCACGAACCCATAAATATTCCACAAAATCTTAGCGCTTCTGGTACCCTCCAATGCCCTCTTCTCATTAAAATATGCAGCCTTAATGATTCTGAGGTAGGCGGTGTCCGGAACAGCATGTCCTGGCCACATGGTGGACTAGACAACCGGATTCATTAAATTTCGGGTCGATGAGGAGTGGTAAGTGGGAGACCGAACTTTCTGCAGTTGCTCGAAGGAAATGATAAGACGCTGCGAACAGAAGTCCCGTATTTGAATAAATTTCTGGTGCTTTTGGGAATCGGCATTGTAAGTTTTGTTGTAAGAGTTAACGAGTTACTTCGATTAGATTTGTTTGGGGTTTCTCAGTGAAGAAAAGTAGCTCAAGTTTGGAAATTTTGAGCTGTATTTTAAGTATTTAAGGTATAGTCGGATGCATTTGTATTTAATAAATTCTGACTTCAATTGCTGTGAGGTGTGAAGATAGAACAGAAAGGAGCTTTGATTTCTTTTCATATTCCATGATCATTTATTATTCTTTACTCAGCAGATTTATTCTTTATCTGAATTTTTTCTGATGTCTTACGCGAAAAAAAAGGAAATCCTTTTACTATATTACTATAAATTGATTACATATAATTTACTATAATATTATTTTAATACTATAATATTTATTAATAGCCAACCGGCCTGTGTAGGGGGCCTTGCATCAGAAAGGTTCTTGGTTCGAATCCCGAGCAAGGCAAGGATGTTCTTTCCTTCTCTGTACTGTCTGTAATCACTGTGGGAGCGACGTTTGCCCCACCTAATATGGTACCCGTGAAAGAGAGGCTAACAAAATCGCCCTGCCAATGTCTGAATTGACGGATGTTAACACAGATGGGCATTGGAAAAAAAATTTACCGACCAGGTGGCCGAGTGGTTATCGTGCCTGACTGCGGAGTCGATGGTTGCGGGTTCGAATCCCGCGCAGGGCATGGATGTTTCTTTCTCTCTCTGTGTGTTCTATGTCCTTTCTTCTGTTTGATTGTGTGAATGTAACCCACCCTATAAACGGGTGTGTGGTTGTATGACGTGAGCGACGCTAGTCCGACGATAGGAGAGTATCAATTCTGGCATTGATGAGACCAATGGGAAATAGACCCAAGTGCCCGCCATTAACTAAAAAAATATCTATTAAGATATTGCTAATTTTATTTAATTGATATTTTTTAATTATGTTTCATATTAAAAAAACTTAACTGTGACAAAATGTCTAAATCTTGTACAGAAGAAAACTACATTGAAAATGGTTCAGAAATGAATAAGAGACCACAAAAAATCACCCAATTGTACTTAACAGGTTTGGATACCAAATGTTACAGTTATAATTAAACTAAAGATAGTTTCAAAAAATGTTTAACAAGGAAATAAAAGAAAAATTTCTTTGTTAGAAATATATTAAAAAATAGATACATTTCTAATCTAGAATTACACTGATAAAATGAATGAATAAAAAAAATCCCCTTACCCACATCGAACCAAACAATGTCCTTGAGTGGACAGTTCATCGAGACCAAAGAAATCGAATTGGAGTGAGCTTATTTCATTTGGCTCTTCCAACTTCTAACAAAAGGGGATTCAGGTCTATTCATGTATTCTTTCTTATAAAGCTCCATTTCCGGATTCTGAAATGGAACAAGGTATGGAGCAACTTAAGACTCACGGAAATAGGATGAAAACCCTCCGAAAGTTTCCAGAGAGAAAAGACTGTTAAAAGTGAACAACCAAAATCGAATTTTCGAAGTTTTCAGCTTTCCGGAGGGGGTTCATCATGACATCTGACTTGTAAGAATGGTAAGTCACAGAGGGATGATTTACAAAGGGAAAAAAGGACAGGGAAAATGAATGCTGTTAGTGGATTTTGTCCTTTGAAAGTTAATCCATAGAATCGAAATCAATTTATCGGTAACTGTTGAGTTTAATTTAAGAAAGAAAGTTTACAAATGTAAGCGTGCTCAGATCTTGTGTATGAATATAGATTAGTGTAAAAAATACATGTAATATTTTGAAATACAACTTTTAAATTACCCTGCAATGAATAAAACATATTTATAAATATCATTTTTCAAATACTTTCGTAAAAAATGCTTTTTTTAAATAATTTTCTTATTTATTTATAAATTCTAAAAATACAACAAAAAAATGGTCGGATTAGCCCGGTTGGTAGGGCGTTGGACCGGTGTTAGTAAGAACAGGAATTCAAATCCTGCCAGCCGAAGAAATGTTGACTGATGCACGTTAAACTTGTCGGGAGCCCAAAATCCTCCAAGTACACTTAAAAAACTAATACTACTGGATGGTACTGAATTTGAGATTGATTGTTCTCTTGTTCAGGTCAAAATTACGGTCAGTGGATAAATGAATCGATGTACGAAAGGGTTGCGCTTGTACCACCAGTTGTTATATTTGTGTATGGCTGAAATCATATTCTTAGCCATAGATAGCGCTACTGAAAAACAAGAAACACACCCTCGGCCTTAAATTCACTTTGTTTCCCAAGCAGGCTTTCTGGCATGGCAGGTAGACAATAGAAACAAAAATATAAATTTTGTATATATTGCTTAAAAATTTATAATTTCCAGCCATCAACACTCCTGACAATAGTAGGTAAAATATATTGGATATTAATTAATTGTAGGTAAAATATAGTAGATATTTTTTATTAAATATAATTATATGATTTTAAGTATACAAAATAATCATCTGAAACAAAAAAAAAGGATATATTTTGTTAAAAATCCAAAACCCATCCATGTACGGAATAACAGGGAAATGAATACCAGAAAATGAACACACATATCTTTCTTATTATTACATCAATTAATTGGATAACTAATGGTGATAAATTAACCTCGTCACTAATAATCTACATTCTATACACATATGTTTTCGCTAAACTATCTTCAATCTTAAAAAAAGGAGAAGTATAAAATTGTATTCTTAGTATAAATAAAGGAGAATATTTTAATGTGAATCGTATGCTGTTTTAATGAAAAGTAATCCAATATATATAAAATACAATTTCATAGTCATGAGTAAATTACCATGGTTAAAATATAGATATTATTTAATAATATATACAAACTTTATATTTTGGGAAATTATCTAAGGATATATATTATGAAAACATTTATCCGTCATATAAACTATATTTGGAAATATATTTTGAAGCAAAAACTATTGCATATTGCCAGATATGAAACCACCACCTCTAACAGAAACACTAAGCGTGTCTGTGATGCCACAATTGGCATTACATATTTATTTTCTATCCTTTTAAATATCTTGGATTAATTATATATCTATTCACCTTATTCTCGACCACGTTTCATGTTCTCCACGGTAGGAGGTAGTATTTGTAGAGGTCGTTTCAACTTCCGGTATAAGATTCAGATAGAAGAATTTCTGCTGATGTAAACCAAATTGTGTAAATATGCATCTTAACAATCATGAAATTGCATATCAATTTAGGATAATTTCCCAAAGTACTTCTTTTTATATCTTTATATGATATTTTAAAATATGAGGAACACATTTTTTCACAAAAAAACGCAGCATAAAAATTAAATTAAGAAAAACTAAGTATTCCGAGTGTATACAAACAAAGCCGGAGCGTCAGAAAAAGAAATAGTCTCTGTAATGCTATGACGTCAGAGGAGGATCTCAAGACTTCCGCTAGCGTTTTTTTTTTTTTTTTTTTAGGATAGATGGTGAATACATAATAATAAACGCGGCTGCGTGTCTGTAATCACAATATATCGCCCCAGGATTAGAAAAGGAAAAATTTGGATTAGTTTTTTAGTTATCAGTCATTTTGTAAGAAAATCTATGCTTTTTCGTCTTCAAAGAGCCATATTCAAAAAACTATTAAAAAATGCATATTCGCGATCGCAACGAACTATAGGGGGCGTTGTTGTATGAGACTAATTCCTGCGATTTCTATATGAACAGTCATTCAGTTACTCTAGAGACGTCGTTAATGTAGCACGTAGCATTGCAACGTTCCTTCTTTATTGTGACTAATTAAATTTAAAAAAGAAAAATGCTTGATATTCTTTCTTATGCAAACGAAAACAAAATGGTATCTCTTTTTATTAGAGAAGGAATATCCAAAACACATCGGAAAAATAATTGTACATTAACAGAAAAAAATATGTATATTCTTATAAGAGTTAAAACCTAATGCCCGAGAAATAGTTTTACTAAATTTAATGATATAACATGAAAGGTCCATTTAAACTTTACATTCTATAGTTTTAAGAATCATATTACTTCAAAAATTAAAATGAACAAAAAGTATACATAAGCTTCATAATTTTATGAAATTTAATTTTTTGTTTAGAGTTTTTTGACAACAATTTTTATCAAAAAATTTCAAGTTTCAATAAAAATCATTATTTAGAAACTAAGAAACGTAAAATAAAGAATGCTGACGAAACAAAAACAAAAAAAACAATTCTTTTTTGTCGCCATTTTTAGTGCTACAAAAATTCGTCTTTGGGATTTGCCAAAAACAAAACAAAATGCAATTGTATTTTTTTAGGAGGGAAATATTTTACCGAAAAAACGAAAATGTACCAATTCCCCAACATAAAACTTTATATTGGTAAACGTACGTTTCGGAAATGTCATTTCATTTGGAATCTTATTTATCAGAGTTCATATGGCGATATGATTGTTTTGAATCTATGCTAAACTCTATATCGGCTCATTTTCCACCGAAATCCGATTGACTATTTTGATTTTAAATAAAGTGTTTTATTTTATGAATTGTCGCAAAAATTTTAAGTGTAGATTAGCGGCACTTAAAAACCGCCAAATCTGTAGCGGCGGTGGCGTTAATACGTAAGTACCGAATTTTTATTCCATACTTTTCTGAATCATATTACTTCAAACATTGGAATATACAAGAAGTATACATAAGTACATAATGTTATACCACTTAATTTTTAAAAAAAAGTATTTTGAGAACAATTTTTATCAAAAAATTATAAACTAAAAACCGGAAAATAAAGAATTCTTAGGATAAAAAAACGATTTTAAGAATTCTTTACATTGAAATAAAAACTTTCATATTGTTTCTTCTTTTATTATTCTTATAGTTCTTAATCAGACGTAAAAAACCATTCTGTAGAGAACCATCATCAAATGAAAAAAAATATTTACAGGTGAATTTTTTATTATAAAAATCAGTGCACTTACCTGATTTATAATTTCCAGAGAATTTCAAAATGATAAGTTCCTTGTTTGAAAACTTTATTCTCAAATAATAGATACATAGTTAATCCCTTCATTACTTTTAGATAACATACTACACAGCAAAATTTTATAATTGATATGAATTTGAATATGTAGCTAAAAACAGAATAGCTGAATTCTAGTTGAACTTATTCTTTCAAAACTAAAAAATACTTACCAAGAAAACGATTAAAATTAATTAAGAATCAGCACAAATGGCACTATTTCAAGTAACTTGGATAATTTTTTATTGTTGTTTTCCGAATTATATGGATACAGAAATATATACTATTCTATAACGAAAAAGAATATGTTATAACTATTACAATTCTGTATGTTCTGAATTCATATTTATTCACTGGAATGACGAAAGCAATGTTGACTTCACTTTAATTCGTAATGAATTGAAGACAGAAGAAATGCATTTTACCTTAATACACACATCTGTAACAGTATCCGAAATCGGAAGTCATCAGTTGCAAGTTTGTTGATAATAGAAATTAAAAATTATTGAGGAATTTTTCTTCAAATGTTTGGCGTGTTCTGTTCCTGAAAGATTTACTAATATTCTGGAGATTTTTTTCAAGTTCTTCGGCCTTTTCATTAGGGAAATTTTTTTTCTTATTTGCTGCTAAAAAATGGCGTCTGATTCTGTCAATGATTTCGATGGAACTAAATGAAAACGTGATAAATTAATGTCTGATATTTACAGGCTCCCGCTTGACGGCGTACTCGAGCGTTGCGATCGCGAATACTTTTCTCCACTCTTTATAAATGTATGCTAATGCGAACCTTACAATAGAAATATTAATTTTCGAAAACTTAAACCAATAATGTACGAAGGAATTAATAATTTAATTGTAAGGTTCGCATTAGCATACATTTATCAAAGTGGAGAAAAGTTTAACTTTTGTATTAAAAATGTGGCAACATATTCGATACGTAAATAGAACGCTTCGCTTTGATATATTTGTCGCTGTTCATAATTGTTATAATAAGTTTTTCTTCTTCTTTCCACGCTCTATTTTTTCTTCTTAAGTGAAGACGATAATTTTTGTAGCGATATAGAAATAGAAATTGATACCATAAAAAATTAATTCGTTTTCGTGTTCTTTTCATGTATTTATCATTTTAGTTTTTTTTCTTAAGCGTTGTAGCTTTATAATATATAAAATAGGAATTTAAGACAAAATTGCAGGACAGGAACACTTTAATTGTCCACCAATCTTCAGATTTCCTGCTATATTTTAAAAAACTTTACTTGTGAAAGCCTTTAGCGTGGCGGACAGCTGGCCGTTTAAAATAAATCAAAGACTTAATCTTTTAAAACGAATATAAAATATTTATTCTTCTTTATTCTCTCTTATGGATACTTTTTATTTCATTACTAGGCAGACTTATTAATTCACTGTCGCGCCTAATCGAAAACAAAAATCTATTTATAACTTTTTATGCTAAATTTCTAACCGAAAATATGTTTCTGTTGCATGGTTGTAATAATTCTCATAAATTTGTTGGCGACTCACGATCGCCAAGGTATTTTTTTAAACCCGATATTGATGTGCTGATTGGCTTTGTTTTGGCTATGTTATAATTTAATTAATCGCCAATTTTGGGTCTCCTATCCATGCCTCTGTGTCCGATGGGAACAAATTACACGTACTTTTTAATTTGGCTTTTAGGCAGGTCGTGGGGGTCTCCCATTGCCTGTCGTTATTGATATTATTATGCAAAATTGATTCAACTGAAATTCTTATGGATAATATTTATATTTGGTATCTCGAGCTCTGCAAATATATTAAGTAAAAGCTTTATATGATCCGGTTTTCATTTTCAAGTGTTATTTTCATCATCCCTTCTGTTTTCATTACTATCTTCAACTAGTCCACTATACTATACAAACTTCCAACACCCCTGATATACCATCTTAAAATAAATTGGCACCCCTGACTTTCCATCATCCGCCATAGTGTCCTCACCTAATGGAATGAAACAATAGTTGTCAACAGTCTTAACAGGGAATACATGAATCAAGAAATTAAATACTTCCTAATCGTATTAATAAAATTTCAAGAATTCCATTTACAACAGCACGGATAGGAAAAATTATGTTTAGCTTCAATGGCTTTTGATTCCATTAATAAAAAAAATTGTGAAAAAAATTTTTTATGCTTACAGTGCAAAAATTTTGTCATTATAAAGAAATAATTTGTAATATAGGTGGGTCTGAGATGTTCTTGAAGAGTTTTTCTGATTATGGATTGGTCTCACTCACTAAACTTACTATTAACATGCGCGTGTTCATTATAACATTTTAACCATGCTCATTTAGAAGCATGTTCATTTTAACATTTTAGCTGATAATATGTTGCCTTTCAGGCAACAACGTATGCAGCTGATATTTCTATTTATCTATGCTCATCTAGCTGTAAGAATATGTGACTGGGTTTAAGAACGAACACATTATTACATCTAGAATGTCCCCTGATGAAGTACTGTTCTGCAAACACACATTTATTTTTTAATTTTAATTACTAAGATTTTTTTATGCCTTATTTCTATTATATAAGACAAATTTGGTTTCAGCTGCCTAGTGCGCTTTTCCAATTTGACTTAATAATTTAAGGTTTCAATGTATGTATTTATTTACCTTTTATGTATCAATATTGACTTAGCAAATTGAATTTATTGTATGATTAGATCTAGACTGCTCCGTAATATCACCAGAATTAAATCTAATATCAGTTTTCAAGGTGTGCCGACCGGCCTGTGTAAGGGTTAGGGAACTACCCTTGCATCTGAAAGGTTCTGGGTTCGAATCCCGGGCAAGGCATGGATGTTATTTCCTTCTCTGTACTACAGGTCCTTACTGTGGGAGTGACATTGGCCCACCTAATATGGTGCCCCAGAGAAAGTGGTCCACAAATCTGCCCTTCAGATGCCTGTATGACGTAGGTCATTTCCAAGGCGAGCATTGGAAAAAAAAATTTCAAGGCCATGCACCCGCATAGGGTCTAAACCCGAAATCAACGGACCCGGAATTTGGTATATCACGAGATCAAATTATCTGCTAGTGGATTAAACGGGATAAAACATTCTTGCAATACCTTCTATGTCACTTCCTAACCGAATTAGGTGGTTATCAAGTCATCTGTGGAGCTACTTGGTGACTTTCATAGTTTTTATGAGTGACTTATTTTTTGTCTGGTGAGCTAACGAACTGTGACTACATCTGACATGAAACAGCACTTTAAATATGATAAAAACAAATATAAATTATAAGCATAATGTAAAATGTGATATAAACTTACCCTTAGAAGTTGTATTTTGTGCATAATGTAGTATTTTTTTAAACTAAAATGCAGCACCATCTATGAGTTTATTAAGCAAATATTTTTCACACTTATAAATTTCACATGTCTATTTCATTATCAAGTTCAAACAGAAATGTGAGAATGCATCAATAAATTATCAACTAATTCTTTTATCCTTGCTCTTAATAATTATCTTTCAAATCATTAGAAACGATGATATCCTTTATACTTCTTTTTCAAACGTCTTTCAAATCGTACTAAAACTAAACTTACATAAAAAAAGAACTTTGAAATACTTGAATGTCCACGTTTGACAGTTAGTAACACCCATGTATTCGTAAAAAGAAATGCATCTTTCTCCCTGTGACAGATTCGATATGACCGCATATTCCTTTTTCTACTTGTCATTTTTCAGATATCAATCAAAGCATTTGAAAGCTGCCAAAAAATAGAATAAAAAAAAGAGTTTGGTTAAAATTTGCCTTGTATTGCAGTTTACTAAAACAAAGTTATAAAAGAAATTCCAACATGCTTTGTAATTGCAAAACTTGAGTCATTTTATGATTAACGTCAATTGGCTTATCAGTTTTTAATTAAAAAATATTCCGTAATTTTTATTCCTTTAACAGCAAACTTTTTTTTAAATATTAAACTAAGAAGAGGTAGCCAAATTAAAAACTGGTTGTAAGTTTTTAATTAAGTAACCAAATCAAACCACTAATTTCATTATAATTTCTAAGATGTTATCAATGAATTGTCTCTTTCTGAAATGTACCGACTTAAAAATACTGCACCATTTTTTTTATTTATTTGAAATAAATGAAGGACGAAGCTAATAGGTGATTGGGCAATTAGAGCGACATTTCTTTTGCGTTGTTTTTTTTTTCTAACTTTATACAACTGCTCATTTTAGTTGCAATTCGTAATTTTGGTGATTTTTGTCAAATAATTCTAGAGATATACACTCAAGTATTTTATCACCTAGGTGTGTTTTTAAGGTTTCTATATTTTAGCTACAGCAATTTTTTTTGTCCTATTGTCATATTTAAACCACGCAATTTTGACTTCGGCTAGGTGGCATAAACAGAATCTGAGATTGTATCACACGGCTTCTCAGCTTATTTCCATCTAGTATGCGTTCCACAGTGGACTGATCATAAAGACTCGTTTCTCAGTAGAACATCGAAGTCAAGCATCACTGTCTGAGGTCAGTAAGCGGGAGGGTGACCACTTTAATCATCCTGCGTATAGACCGAGGTTTCGTAAAACTGTTCTACCGTAAAGTGCTCGACTTCACGTGCAGATCTTTGGGCATTCCCCTCTGCAGAGGATCAAAATTGCGATGGCATGTCATCGGATCATCTTTAGGAATGTTTCCCAGACCACAGCCAAAAACCAACTGTGCAGCTCTAGTAAAGTGCGACGTAAATAAAGTGGCGATCTAGATTTCTGGTATGCAAAACAAGATTCACACTCCGCCAGTTGAATGAGCGGACCCTAGCGGACCCCGAGGCAGTTTTTTGAAAAAAAGCGATAAAGACTTTCAACTATTGCAGCCAATTTTTTATTCCAAATCATTTTATAATTTGGACATTAGACGGTATTCTAATATTACTAATTTAAAACTTCTTTGAAATTTTAATTACTTTATTCAGAATACTATACAGAGGTAAAAGCGATCAAAAATATAGAACTAATCTTTGAAAAGATAGAAATTCACTTTTTTCTCCTAATATATTTTTTATTCTTTGTGAAAGGATTATAAAATTTTGAGGAGAGATTTAAAATGTAAATTTAAATCATTCTAACTTTTCTCTAAAAATCTTCGAATTTTAAATATTTTAAGTGATAGTTTGCATTTAGAGAAAGTTAATTAAACGCACAGAACTGTACCTTAGTGGTTAAGCACAAAGCAATATTCTAATATCATATTGTATCATATGATATTATATCATAACAATATGATATTGTATTAATCATATCAATATCTAATATCATATTCTAATATCATGCTGTGGTGCAATGCAATATTCTAATATCATATTGAAAGGAAAACTGAATTCAGACAATGCCATCAAATATTGATTCCTTTTTCTTTGATAAAGATGAAAACTACAAAATTTACTTTCCAATATAGTTCTCTATAAGTTTACACTTGTATATATCTATGTTTCAAAAATAAAACCAAAATGATTATTGACAATAAATATTTAAATAATATCTTACAAAAGAAAAAATTGATTTGAGAAATTTTCACTGGAGCAATTCAATTCAAAATCAGATCAATAAAACTACTCACGAATTGTAAAAAAAAAAGTTCATGAAATTTTGACAATTTAATAACAAAAGGAAATCGAAAAATTCTATTAAAATAACAAAAATCCGATATCGTATTTCTCTACGTCTTCCAATACAAAACTGAATTAAATCGACTGAATTAAAAAGCAAAGTTTCATTAATAAGCCTTCACTTCAACGAAGAAAAAAAAACTGAAAGAGTTGTTTACCGTGGAATAAGATGTTACTCCAATGTGAAAGGAACAAAAAGAATTCCCACTTTGCGAAAGATAGATCTCTGATAAATTTCATTTTTCTTTGTTATTAAGTGAGAAGAAAACAGGCCACATGAAATACACTTTGAAGAAAAGATTCAATCTAAGTTATTGTAAACCCCACAGGCTAAAAAGCAAAGTCTTTCAATTGAAATTTCATTTTCGGAACTCTTGTTCCTTAACGATTTTTCAGACATATTTTTCTCTCAAACTAGTTCTAATTTATGCGCTTTTGTTCTGTGGGCTGAAGAAATTTTTGTATCAGAAATACATCGATCTGTATACGCCTACCACCCCTCAGGGTATGAAGATAGCAGACGTGTACTTAACGTTATCGATTATAAAAATAAAACAAAGCAAAACTTAGGTTTCAAAAAGAGAAGCATTCAGGGCGCAAGCAAAGAATATAAGGGTATTGAACGTTCGAAAGAATGTTCAGGTGAATTTCCTCAACCCCTCTTTATTCCGCCCCCCACCCCGATATATTTCTTTCCGCAATGCTAAAGTTTTTTCGATATTATATTCTTTTTGAAAGTCAGAAAGAGGATATCTAAGATGTGTTTTTGAGTCTCCATCATATTTTGTGGGGGGAGGAGAAAAATTTTTTTAAATTCTCTTCTTCTTTGACCTCAAAAATATTTTGAAAAATACTATTTCTTTTTGAGAATCTTTATCCTGGTTTTTTTCATCCTTTGTTGCATTTTTTGAACATGATTTTCCACTTTAAAAAGTTTTTTGCATACATGAAAATTTGAAAAATAGTTAGAAGGGTTTTTCTTGTTTTCCAGAAAAGTTTCTCTGCTTATGTTACCAACCGATAATTTTTCACTCCAGAAAATAAAATACATTTTTAAATATATTCTGAATTTTAATCATAAAATCTTAATACTCCTTCTTAATTATTTTGATATTCTCTCTTCATTATTGCACATTTCTTTATGTACTTACATTCTCCATTTTTTAAAGAAATGCATTTTCTCTTGTTGATAATCTTAATCTTGATTTGTTTTGATTTCATTACATTTTATAACATGATTTTCCAATTTAAAACTTGTGAATTTAAGAAGATGAAAATTTGTTTTCTTGTTTTCCAGAAAAGTTATTTTTTGCTGATTATCAACCAATATTTTTATATCGACAGAAAAGGGAATGAATCTTTTTTATAATAAATGTTTTTTTTTAAAAATTAACTACTTATTATGCGGAAATCATAGCAGCAAAAATTTGTTTTTAATAGCCTTTAACCGCATAATTTGTGTCACCATCAGTAGAAGCTTGAAAATATACAAAATTTTTAATAATATATAATACTGTCCAAGAGCCGTGAAAGAGATAGCAAAACTATTATTAACGTCAGTGATGCTCGTAGTTGTGGTTTTAAGTATTACTGATATTGTAAAAACAGGCACTGTGGTAATAAGTTCCTAGCATACTAATGTGGTACCTCGGGCATTGTGGTGAAATGGCTTTTACAGACCCTACAACTTCATTATTCGAGAAAGAAAATAATAAAATAAAAGCAGGATATATCTTATCAAGTTACATAGAATATAATTTTGGTAAAATATAAATTCGATAAATCTTAAAAATTAGTTTGCAGATATTCCTGATAAATTTTCTATCCTGATAAAAATTAGAAATCTGATAAACTTAAAATACAAATTGAAGTCACTGATTTTTTAGAGGTTACTATTATTTTTATGGATTTCATAGATGCATCGAAATGCAATGCATGGAAACTATATTAGATTGCTGCATATCCAAACATTTCCATGTTAGATTTTCAAATAAGAGTTGCGTGGGCATTACAAAAAACAAAAGAAAAACACGCTGAAAATTCGCTGCAGACATCTTGATTGAGTCGGCAGGCCATCTTTCTTTCGGAATTTAGTTTTGAATGCAGCAAGAAAGGATCCTACAAATCATATTAACTCGAGAAATCAAACAAAAGAAAAATATGCTAAAACTTCAGTAGCCAAACTATTACTGTTTGTTGCAAATGCTTTAGAAAGTTTCAGGGATCCTAAAAGTAAGTGGTTTTGACTAACGTTGCGTTTTTGCAACATTTTGTATCTTCTATGGGAATAAATATTTTTACTTTTTTCTTTGATTAGTCCTTAAAAACTCTAAAGAACGATTTTTGTTCTTTTCCTTCTAACGGAAGGTGGTGCTGCCATTCATGGGTTAAATATATTTTTCAGACCTTTTTCACTATTTTATATAGATTAAAATAAATAAAGAATATTATATTTATCATTTTAATTTTTCAAGGTTATGAAATAAAGCCTGAAATACCGGTGTCTTTTTCTACGTTAAATGTAAAATCTTCCAAACAGGGCTCACTTCCAAACAATATTTTTGAAAGCACTTACTTGAGTTTTTCAGATCGAAGAGAATTAGTTATTCATCAATAAAATTTCTTTAATTACAAAATCAAATATTGATAAATTTTTAGTATGAAAGAAACAAACTTTTTCTAACTACTTTTTTCGGATTTCATATTTTAGCACGAACATAATTCCGATGATCAAGCAGATTTTAGTAAATATTAGATTGCTTTTTTATAATTAAAAAATACCAATATATATATATATATATATATATATATATATATATATATATATATATATATATATATATATATATATATATATATATATACTGTCCCCGAAAGAATTTATTCACTTATGTACATTAAAGTCTCTCCAACCACATTATGATCATTGCATGGGCATAGGCGGCATAATTTAGAAATCTGAAATGCTCACTTTAGGAGAATGTCTTAAAATTTTGGTCCATTTAATGCCATACTCTCAAAATAACAATGGAAAACGCAATGTACTCTGGGATACTTCAGTAAACTAACTGATCAGAAACATCACATCACTTGATACTTCTGATTGTGTATTTTTATGCAAGGGGAAAACATACTCCTATTGGTGCTCTTTGCAATAGATATACACTCCCCGAAAGAATTGATTCACTTAAGTTGATCATTAAAGGTCTCCAACCACATTACGATCTCAGGTAGGCGCCATAATTTAGAAATGTGAAATGCGCACTTTAGGAGAATGTCCGAAAATTTTGGTCCATTTAATGCCATACTCTCAAAATAACAATAGAAGACGCAATGCACTCTGGGATACTTTTCCTTTCCCCATTTCAAATTTTCTGAATAATAGACCGCAGGTAATTCGAACCAGGAGTTCCTATAAAATGGGAAGACTGCTACAATACTGTATTTACCGTTGTAGGACGGCATGGAAAAAAGGAAAAAAGGCAAAGAATGTTTTTTTCTTTAGATTACTTTTTTTTATCCTCCAACTTACGTTTGAACGTGCCTTACAATGGTCTTCATTATTTGAACTTCTCCTTTTTAATCAGATAAAAATCCACCATAATGGCTTGGAGAGGAGATATTATCACCAAGTTATCAATTTTTTAGGTAAGTATTATCGGGCGAAAAAAAAGTAATATTTAAAAGTGAGAAGGCTGCTGGATCAAAGCGACAAAAAGGGAATAGTTTTCAATATCATAGCAATAAGAGGTTTTTCTTTTATTGATTTTCTTAGCATCGAAAAGCTTTACAAATAAATAAATTATGAAATTTTTATTTTAATACTTATACCGTAAATAGTTTTTGCAATGCACGAAAAATTAAATAGAAAGTGTAGGTGTAAAAATTACCGGAAAAAGTTAACAAGTTTAAACTACCAGAAGTAAAACTTTAAAATTAACAATTTTTCTATTGCTTTCTAATTATGATGCATTTACAATTTTCACAAAAACATTAATAAATGAATGTATAGGAACAAAAAATGAAAACAACTTAGGTAAAATTAAGAATTCAGACTTCATTAGGGGTAAAAAATAAGTTTAAGATTTTAAAAAAAAAACTGCAACTATTTAAAAAATTTAGTGGCAGTTAAATTTGCATAGATTTTTTGTACGCTATTTTATTTTATTTTAAGTTAATATTTTAGTTTATGACAACCAATGTTCAACTCCGCAACCTTGTAATTTTGAACCAAATCCGGAAGACAAGAGAACTCCTGGATCAAGTATTGAGAGAAATTTGCCTTCGTAGAGGACTTTTTGATGAAACTAACCCGCATTTGCGTTATACGGAAAGGAAAACCACGAAAACTTTCCACTTTTAGCCTGAAAGTAATAGGACTCCATCCCCTTATCGTGGTTGATTATATTGGCCCATGATAGACTAGCCCAATTTTTACTTCACTGCTGTCAACGAGAGCCCGATGAGCTATTCTTATTAACCAGCCATCACTGGGATTCAAACACATGTCACTTCTTTGTGAGGCGAGTACTCTAAAAAAGAAATTGCTGACAGAAATTTTCTATTCTTAAACCATACATAAAACCTTCACAAATAACAGATCTTTTTCAGTGGGGCAAAATAAAGTGTAAATCTGTACTGGTTATGTCAAAATATATAATCATTATTTTAATCTAAAGAATCGTAAACGATGCAATGTTACGTAGTGCTGCCATCTATCGAGGAGTGAGAGAGCTACGTGATCATTGTACATGGTACAAAGAGAATCACTGGTCGCCCGCTGGGATCGAACCAAGTGACTTTCAGACCACAGCTTGAAACTCTACCACATAGGAGAATGGTGCACACTTCCCAACAAGTGTCAGTTATGAAGTTTTATGTAACTGCAAACGTAGACGCATCATTTCGATTTAGCTAGATAAGAGGGCAATGTCAGAATGTTCTGCTCGCTGTTGTTCTGAAATTATATTTTTTTCCTATTCAAAACAGAAATACTTTTAACTAACAAATAAAATCTTTATCAATGGTTACAGGTTTTATCTGTTTATCAAAAAAATGTGTCATTTGGCAGAGTTAGATGTTGTAAATGTAGGTAGATATCCCAGGATAAGGACGGTTTAAAATAAGCCTTCACTATACCCTGGGATTATTATAAATTATAACTGGGATTATTACAAATAGTCAGAAATAAGTCAGGTTAATTGAACAACAAATAATATAATTTCTAATTAACCTAAATACATGTTAACTCATGACAATAACCCAAAAATTATCAAATTGATTAGAAAACACTAGAATATTTTGCAATTAACCTGATACATCTGAAATAAGTGTGGCTGATAGTAAAGAGCAGGATTATGCATTTAACCTGCAAACTATTTAGCTTTTTTTTATTATTCACATTTGTTTAACCATAAGTGTTTCTTTTCTATTTATTCAAAAATGTTTAACATTAAAACTGCAATCCTGTTATGGTGCTTTTTTTTTCAAAATTTTTAGCAGCCGAAACTAATATTGGCCAAAATTAATTTCAAATCAGTTTTTTTTAATTTACTAGATTAAGCATTTTGTTGCTTGAAAGTATTAAGAAATTACTTGAAAGTATACTCTTATTAGTCGAAAAAATAACAAGCTTCTGTGTGTGTTCTTTAAAAAATATGTTCCTTTAAAAAAATACTTTTTTCGCAAAAGCACATAGAGATTCAGCTGCGCGAAATGAATATCTATGTATTCATAGAATTTAAATATACAAATGATATTTTATGATATTTTTTTCAAAATGTGTTTATTCTTATTAACAGTGTTGTTATTTGCAATTTAGAAACATCATCTAAACTTTACAAAAAGTGATATATTTCCTTAATATTATGTTTCCTATCCCAAAACACTCATTAATCATCTTAAATTTGAGTTAATACACACCAATCCATCATATCTAAAAACTTTTCTCAGAACAAACGAAACCATTCATCAACAATGGGGAAAAAAACACCCATACACATAAAAGCAAAAATATCATTCCAGAAAACTGTTCGAAGTTCTAGAATGAAAGGTTCGTTCTACTCAACAATTATCTCCTCAACGATCAGCACGAATTCTCCACTTTCCCGTTCTCCAGGAACAATTCCCCATCAAGAGAGAATGTACCGTAAACTGGGAATTTAATGCCTTTGATAAAACTTCTGCGATGCGTTTTAATTGGACCCGCCAACTAGTCATTCTCTTGAATAGAACGTGCACCCTTCTTCGTTCTCTATCGTTCTTGAAGATCGTTGCATCAAAGTCAATTCATAATGAATGTGTCTTGGCGACCATTGTCTGCGGAGAATAATAACGAAATCGTGTCGGAGAAATGCCTGTAAAATGAAAATCAGTAGAGTTGTTCCTCTGATAAGGTGATAAAAATGCGCCAAATGGTTTATTTTGAGCTGTTTTACATGTGATGAAACCTAATACTTTATCTCTAAAAGCCATAGTCGCATCTTATATAAGCTTTAATGAAAAAATCTGAAATTTATGTTATTTTACTTAATTAATTAGCTATTTAATTTAGTTAGCAAAAATTTATGTTATTTATATAATTTATTTGGAAAATTTATATTAATTTAGTCATTATTGCATTGAGACAAACAATAAATACTATGATACTGTAATTAAGTCAGTGACTATTTCATAATGCTGGATTTAAAAAAAAAAAGAAAATGCAATTAAAGTAAAGATAGCTGTAATACAACATTTGTAAATAAATGAAATGGTTGTAATATAAAAGTCAAACCATGAAAAACTCATTTAAAGAGTAATTAGAAAAAGAAAGAAATAGATACAGTTAAAAGAATTGAAATGAATAAAGAAATATCGTAATAACGTAATTGAACTAGCGGATATTGAACTAGCGGCTGAAGTGCAGCAGAGGAAGCGGAACTACATCCAAGACTGAACATATGTTATAGGGCTCCAGTACAATATTTAATGCGGACCTCTTCCGCAAAAAACAAAATGTCTTAATTTCTTATTCTGTTGAATTTTTGAAGATCATTTAAACACAATTGTAGTTTTTAAATAGATATAAAGAAATTCTCTGCAATTTCTCTTTTAAAAAATCTAATCAATAAACACTTCATTTTCTTTTAAAGAATTTTGGTCCCGTTTCCCTTAACAATTCTTCTTCTTTCTATCAACTAGAGAACATACTTCACCAAATCACATTTAAAATGCATATTTGTTATTTAAAATAGAAATATCTGATACTTTTTCGGTAAAAGTTAGGTGTTTCTAAATTTCTTATAGAATTAAAATGTCACCCGGTCTTTCCCGGAATTTTTCTAGGAACACTATCACTTATAAAAAAAGTATTACATCTAAGGCTTATCAGAAATGATATTTGTACTTAACTGAACGTCTGACAGTGTTTAGGTCTTTCAACAGGATTTTCGAATCTTAAATACCCGGCCTCACCCCACATTCCACTATTTTTTTTTTTTTTTTTTGCTGTTTTAATTGTTGCGCTTCCTTCACGTTGTCTAGTTTTATTTTCATATAGTTTTCGTAAGTTTTCTTCATTAAATTACTTTTGGTTTAAATTCGGTTTCATGCAAATGGTTTTCATGAACGGTTTCATGTTGTTGAACCAAGGAAGTTTAAGTTTTTGGGTGAATTACGACGTTTTAAAGAATATGGAAATTCTTACATATTTCTTCAATCCTCAAAAGAATAAAAAGAATAAACTATCAATAAAAATTTTATTTTTTATAAAACCGTTTTTAAATCGAAAACTTTTCATAAATCAAGTCATTTTTTTCAATTTGAGTAGTGATATAAAGGAGTCGCTTTCAACGATTTCATTTTAGTAGTAGACTTCCTTACATTTAAAACATAAAAGTTTTATTAGAGAAAGCATATTTAAGATTTTTTTTTTTTTTTAGTTTTCTGAAAAAAATAATCTATACATCTATACATCTATACGTAATAATAAAAGCGGCTGTGTGTGTGTGTGTGTGTGTGTGTCTGTAATCACAATATATCGCCCCAGAAGCCTCGCCCAGGCACGAAACTCGGCACATAATTGTGTTTTGACATAATGAAGAAGTATTTTTTTTCTTTTTCAAAAATTTGGATTAGTTATTTTGTTATCAGTCATTTTGTAAGTCTATGCTTTTCGTCTGCTTTTTCGTCTTCAAAGAGCCATATTCAAAAAACTATTAAAAAATGCATATACTTTTCCCCACTCTTATAAATGTATGCTAATGCGAACCTTACAATTGAAATATTAATTTTCGACAACTTAAACCAATAATATACGAAGGAATTAATAATTTAATTGTAAAGTTCGCATTAGTTTACATTTATTAAAGTGGAGAAAAGTTTAACTTTTGTATTAAAAATGTGGCAACATATTCGATACGTAAATAGAACGCGTCGCTTTGATATATTTGTCGCTGTTCATAATTGTTATAATAAGTTTTTCTTCTTCTTTCCACGCTCTATTTTTTTTCTTAAGCGAAGACGATAATTTTTGTAGCGATATTGTAGTACTTTGTACAACTAAAAATTCTTTTCACAACACTTTAAAAATATTTACTTTATTTTCTTTATATATACAGAGAACAGTCGGCAAAGAATTCGATTAGGTTGAAAAACATTTCGCTAAAAAGGAACGAATTCCAAAAGAAAAAATAAACAACTTAAAGAATAAAAATGCTGATGCCAGCCAATTTTTTGAAAGTTAACTTAGAAATAACAAACCAAACGATGTTAAATAACAAACCAAACGATGTTAACAAAATGACGTAGAAAGCGCAACTAGATCAAAATTATACAAGCACAACTAGATCAAATTATAATACCTGAGTGCTTGACGTAGCAGATATAGAAATAGAATTTGATACCATAAAAAATTATATAGAAATAAAAATTGATACCATAAAAAACTTATTCGTTTTCGTGTTCTTTTCATGTATTTGGCATTTTAGTTTTTTTTTCTTAAGCGTTGTAGCTATATAATTTCAAACATCCTAAAGAGCTATAACACATCTGCAGCAGAACTGGATATGAAGACAAAATTGCAGGACAGGAACACTTTAATTGTCCACTAATCTTCAGATTTCCTGCTATGTTTTAAAAAACTTTATTTGTGAAAACCTTCAGCTTGGCGGACAGCTGGCCGCCTTAGGCGGCTAGTATTAAATAAATGCAAACTAATTTCATAAAGACTAATTTCTAATTTCATAACTATCAAAACGAATCTTTTTATATTACTATGAAAATAACTATAAAAATGTATAATTAAAAACTATAAGACTTAAACAAACTGCACATTTAATGTAACTAGAAAATTAAACTAACAAATTATAAATTTCCCTACTTAAAGCTACATTAACGCTTCGAAAATTAAAAGCAAACAGCGACAAAATAAAGCTTATATTCCCGTAGATTTATTTTTTAGTATCTCTAAGGAGGTGTTTAATAGTTAGGTAATTTTTGAGCTAAGTCCGTAATAGTTATATTAACGCACCAAGAACCGAGACCAAACAAATTTAAGTAAACACAGAGTAAGGAAAAGGTTTAAACAGGGTTTTATAGCAAAGATGGTTTTTTTTCTCTTAGAACTCTCTTTTTTATTAAAAGAAAAAAAAATGAGTTTTTACTTTTTTTGATGATGAACTTCACGCAAAGTTTTTTTTTCTAGTTTCTTGTACCTTGGATTATTTTGTATGTTCCATAGACTTAGGAGAAAAAAATATCTTTTTTGCTGCAGGTTTTCCTAAAAGATAATCAAACTAAACAGCGTTTAAGAAGAAATCGATAGAACAATCCAGACAAGAATTTAATCCTTCTCTACCAAATATGGTTTCTGCATACTTATTAAAAATCAATATACGATGAAAACAAATGCGTTTTTTTTTGTCTCAGTATGAATTGTTGACTTGAAAAGAAACTTAAAATCAATTTACGTCAAAAGTTACGTCATGTGAAACTAGTTTTTTGTCAGTAAATGTCAAAGTGGAATTATCATTGAGGTTTAGCATACTTCGTTTTAAGAATCACGATACAGACTAGATGTTTCGACCACAATGTGAATTTTGATCGAGAAAATTCTTGAAAAATAAATCTTCAGCCAGTCAGTTTTTTTTTACTTGAAGCTCTGAAATAGTAAGCGAAATCTAATATTGACGAATGAAGTTATGAAGTTCTATCAATTTAATATCCATTGCTATGCAATTGTGAAGAGATTGATAAAGTTCTGTGATTTTCCTGGTCCACATCAGAATTTCTATAAAAAGAAACTGGTCTGAGATTAATGTTCCACTAAATACCGTGGAGTGTTCCTTTTTGAGTGCATAGTAATACCATAAATAAGTAATAAAAGCTGAAATGAGTTATTTATATAACAGATTAGGCCGACCAGGTGGCCGAGTGGTTAGCGTGTCTGACTGCGGAGCCATTGGCCGCGCGTTCGAATCCTGCTCAGGGCATGAATGTTTCTTTCTCTCTATGTGTTCATGTCCTTTCTTCTGTATGTGAATGTGACCCGCCCTATAAACGGGTTTGTGGTTGTGTGACGTGGGCGACGCTGCTCCACCGCCGTGGTTTCGCCACAGGTGCCCACTGGGTAACCAGAAGAGAGTAGCAGTTCTGGAATTTCTGTGACCAATGGGACAAACCCCAAGTGCCCGACATAAAAAAATATATATATAACAGATTAGAACTAATTCCTGATTGTGAGGGTAAAAAAATAGTTGAGGTTTTAATAAAATTCTTGTTAAAAACCAAATGGAATAGAGAAATTTGTGCATATTGTTGGACATCTTTTTATGTTTACGCACATATTTTTATGTTTTTCTAGGGAATATTCTGTGGTGTTCAGGGTAACTTTCATCTCACACAAGTTTCCTTTCATAACAATCCTGATACCGATCAGGAAAATCATAAAACTTTATCTCACTCTTCACAGTTGCATAGCAATGGAAATAATGTTTCCCATCGTTAATATCAGGCGCACAACAGGTGACTAAAAATTTAAAAAAAGGTAGGAACTTAATTCACATTTATTTATTACCTCTTTAAATATGGAAAACTGAAATTGATCTACCACTGTGATTAACATTTCAATTTATTCAAATTTTAATTTATTTATATTTGAAACAAAAACATTCTTTTCATTCACTTTCAATAGTAAACTAATAAAAATATGCATTAAAAAGTTGTTACTTTTAATCTCTTTCATAAAATTTTGGATTTTATTAGTCACTACTTTCAGTCGGCTGACAATGCAGTTGGCTAACAATGCATTAATAAAAGTTTCCCTTGAACGATGTATTAATGCAAGCAGTTTTACTAAAATAATAAATAATAAAAATGATAAAACAATTTTTTAAATTTTTAAAAATTTCAAATTTGTAAAAAAATGACAAATTTGTATATTTTATCTCTGTCATTTTCGCCATTTACTTACGGATAATTCTTCCCATTTAGACATACTAAACTTTTATTGCATTTTACCTAATTATTATTTTACTTTACAATACATGATTTCATATAGGAATTATAGAATAGCGTTGTCTTGAATGTAGAGGAACTTTTACAAAGTCATTTGTTGGGTAAGCACTATCTGAAAAGAATAATATTCATAATTATTCCTCAGAGTATATCACGTATTTCCTCGAAAAATTACCTTTCATGTTGAAGCTCAATAAAAACTCTCATATATGATAGTTACTTTTATTACAATGAAAAAAATATTTTCTAAGTCACTATGGTGGTTGTATATATTTAAATATACATCCCAATTAACAGCTACATGAGTAAAAAAAAATGCACTTTGTGTCTAAAAGGATCGCGTTTCTTTCATAACTTAATATATTAGGATTATGCAAGATGCTTGAAGTACCGAGGGAAAATATAATATTTCTTCTTCTTTTTTATTTATGCAATCCTCATTTAAATAATTGCATAACATACTATTTGTTTGATATTTTTTGAAGTAATTTGCTAGCAGACGTAAAGATAATTCAGTTAATAAGTTTATTCACTTAGCTAGCTACAATGTGTTTTAAAAAGAGTTTGAGAACTGAAGTAAATTTGAGTACAGAACGAAATACATAAAGTTAATTTTATTTAATAAAGGAAAACTTTTTAATTTTTATTAGGATTTTTTTTCCAAAATTTTATTTTGTTCAGATCTTAATTGTTTTCCTTTTCCTACTAAATAATAAACTGTAATGTGTTTAAATGTTTATTTAGAAAGGAGTTAATATTTTTTAATCACATAATTGCTAAATTTTAGAGTAAAACATTAGTTCTAAGATTCTCTTTGAAAATTTATATGTTACCTTTCATTATTGTTTGAATAAAAAAAATACAATATTAGGAAAAAGGAGAATTTTTGAAAATTTTATTATTATAGCAATGATACAACTTAATTGTCCACCTATTATTTCTATTTTTTTTCGAATAATTAATAAATAAATAGAAACGTAAAAAAATAATTATTCACACAAACATTTATATGAAAATAAAAAATAACTTTCCCAAGTTGGAATTTCACATACATAAATTTTTAATTTCATCATAATAAATTTCATAATTTTCGTTTAAAAAAAAAATCTTTAGCGAGAAAGCGAAAGAAAGAAGAAGGTTAACAGAGAAAGTTATTTGTTTTACAATCAGCAGCTAAATTTATTGAAATAAAGCATTTTATAAATACATCAGACAGAATTTATATATATTTTTTTTTGTTCCCAAATCTCATATTTTCTCTCGCAAAAATTGCTGTCCAAGAGTTGCAAAATTTTTTAAAAAAATTTTATGTTTAAACAGAGAAAACAGAGGTTTTTAGCTTTATTTTGTAACTTAAGCAGTCTTTTACTACAATTTATTTAAATTACATGCAATTTATTTATATTACATGCAATTTATTTATATTACAATTTATTTATATAGCACTCGTTATATAGCTATATTAATATGCAGATTATGTATTAACCCTTAGATCAAATGCTATCAAAAGTGGGTCTTTTTATCTGATTGCACTGTAAATACAGAGTGATACGTAATGACCACTTTTTATACATTATCTTAGATATTTTTAAGAAAAAATATATCAAGCAAATATACAGATTTCATCTCGCAAAGAAAAAGTGCTATCGAGATCTGTTGAATCACTAGGAAGATAAGTAGAATGAAGAAAATCAGAACCAAAATCATTGCCTGATGATATTTTGAGTAATCTTATATTCATCCTTCTATGCCTCCTTATTTTTTCCTGCAATCAAGCAGGTTTTGACTTTTTCAGACCAACGTTTGTTAACTGGGATTTATCATAATTGGATTACCCTTTAGTGTTCCTCTCACTAAATGGCCTTTTTTTGCTACTCCTATACCGTATATTATTTACTAACTTCTTTTTTTAATTTTTTGATTTTTTTTTTGTTGTTTATTGCTATTTTTCTATATTTCTATCGATATTTTCTCCCAACCTTAGGTATTAATATAGGAATAGGCACTGGGTTAAATGCTGGTGTGTGTGTATATTTTTACTTTGTTTCTGATAAAAATTGTAGGATATGATATGTATATGATATATCATTATAGGATATGATACACATTTGATATGTATAAACATTTGTTCAAGAAAAAATATTCAACGTTTTATAATATTTTATAGTTATTGCTATGTATTTAAAATGCAAGTTAATTCAATTAAAGGAATATTCATTTCGCAACTGTTTTATTCATAATTATGAATAGTGATTAATGAAAAGTTTGGTTAGCATTTTCGAAAAAAAAAATACATTTAGCTAAAAGCTGTGATGACTCAGAGAAAAGAATACTCACCTCCCAATGAGGTGAACCGGGTTCGAGTCCCAGCGATGGCTGGTCGATACGAATCCCGCACAGACCACCGTGCTGACGTAAAGTATCCTCAGTGGTAAACGTATCATGGGTAGAATCCTCTTGCCTTTTGACAAACCATGGTATGCTTTCTTGGTTTTCTCTCCTCGCAAAGCAAATGTGAGTTAGTTCCATATAAAATATTTACCACGAAGGCAAATTTCTCCGAACATTCGATACAAAAGTTTCCTTGTCTTCTGGATTCTGTTCAAAATTACAAGGCTACGGAGTTGAACATTGGTAATCGTAAATTAAAAATTGCGTCAGCTGTTCAATGGTGATCATAAAATAAAAAAAAATATTGCTGAGTACTGGTGAAGTACCAAAAGAAACAGAGATATTTTACCAGATTTTTATGGTAAATATTTTGTATACCATATATATTTAATTACCATACATTTTTATATGGTAATTTGAAACAGTAGAAATGAGT
This sequence comes from Parasteatoda tepidariorum, assembly GCF_982258835.1. Lineage (NCBI taxonomy): Eukaryota > Metazoa > Arthropoda > Arachnida > Araneae > Theridiidae > Parasteatoda > Parasteatoda tepidariorum. Next base: position 90,600,766 of record NC_141760.1, on the reverse strand, counting down.
AGCAAACATAAAGTTTAATGTTAAACATGTATTCCAACATTTTGTGTTTTATCTTTCTCTCATTTGAGTTTTATTTTCATACTTTATCAAACTTATCTTGCAACGCTCAACGTATTTGCATATCTATTTTTATAGCTCGAGCAAACTTAATTTCATCAACTGTTAAGAGCTCAATAAAGTTTTATCCATTATTTCTTGCAGCAATAAACCTCAAATGACTTTAGTAAAACTTAACAAAATTCAAAATGACATAAAAATATCAGATAACGCAAAATGGAATTTAAACTTTGATGGTATCTTTAATTAACATATAGTTAATTTAAATTTCTAGAAAAAAAACATTTTCATTTTTAGAGACAGCTACTTGGAGCATTAATCGATTATGACATGAAAATGCAGAAAAGATAAAAAATTATTATAAAATTATTGCTAAAATTATTATTTCCTTTCATTCCAAGCTATAGAAAAAACTACAAAAATATTAGCGTGTACCGTAGATTAAAATGAGAATAGAATTTAAAAAATATTAAGTGTGAAAATAGTATTAAAAAAGAAAGAGTTCCTTGAATTTGAAAATAGTAAATGCTAATAAGAAGTTGCCATATTTTAATTATTGTGATACATTTAGAAGCATTAATTAAAATCTGTCACTTTTTTATGTAAATAAATAAAATATAAACTAAGACTTTTTTGACACAATTTTAATTAAATAAATTGCTCTAAACCTTTATTATATTTCCAATATCACATAATGAAGAATTAAACATTTTATTCATAAACGTATATACGTAAAACTATGTAAGAGAATGTTTTTTAAAGTTTCTTTTTCATTTTTTTCATAAAATATGGTAAAAACTATAAAAATGTTATTTTTTAAGCTTCATTCGATAATGACAGAAGAATTTAAAGGAAGATGGGAATAAAGGGAATTAAGGAGAATGAACATTTTCAAAATGACATTCCCCTAACGAATTTGGATATAATAATTAAACATTGTCACATTTTAAATACTTTTTGATAAGTAATCTAAAAAATATTTTTGATATGAATTGAAGCTAATAAATTAAAGAAAATGTTTTTTTAATAATTAAAGCAACTAATATTAATAAAAAATAACAGCATAATTTCTTGCTTTACTTTTTGAAGTTCACAGAATTGTTAAGAAATGATGCGTTTACCAATCCAATTTAAATATTATTAGGTATATTGCTTAAATAAATTAAGTACTGCTTCTAAATATCCATTACCTTTTTTAACACTGATAAACATTGTGTTAGAATTTGAATCAATATAATGACAAGTAGCCCTTTTTCTAAATGATAGAAACCCAAATTTACATCTAATTGACCTCGTTAACTATTGTGTTTTTTTCCTCAAATAAGCCCTTTGCAAACTTTCCGCAATTTCACAAGATGACAAGAGCACAATATAAAGTAATATCTCATTGCATTCATGAATTTTTTGTATGATTTCTCAGAACTATGCTTAAAAAACATTCTGATGACCAAATTTAAAATGTGACTTCGAATTATAATACCAAAATCTCTCTGGTTACAGAAAATCCTCAATTACAGATCGGCGCCACTTTTTAGAAAATCTCCTAGAAAACAACACATTATCTTATTATATGCATGAAAATCAACAGTTTTTTCACCAATAATGCAAAATCCCCAACAATTTGAAAGTGTGTCATACGATTAAGTCCAAATCTGGTCGGCTATAAGAATCTGCACAAAAATATAAGCACTTTGAAGGTTGCCAGAAATTCACTATATAAAGGAGGGAAATATCTTACAGCAGGTATAGGACAAAATAATAGGAACACCTGTGAAAAAATGAAAATATTTTATTTATTGGGAGTTGGGCCACCTTTGGCCTGAATGACAGCTTGCATTCGACGTGGGATTGACAAACAAAGGTCTTGAACAAAGTTCATTGGAATTTGCAGCTATTCCTCTTGCAGGGATGTCTCGAGTTCAGAGAGTGTGCGTGGAGGAGGAAACCGAGCACGGACATTTTTCTCCAAAGAAATCCCACAAAGGCTCAATGATATTGAGATCAGGGGACTGAGGACACCACGTTAGATGGTCCACTTCATCATTATGCTCATTTAACCATGTTTGAACACAGTGAGACGTGTGAACAGGGGCGTTGTCATCTTGAAACACAGGACGTTCCCCCGGAAAGAGAGTATGAAGCATAGGGTGAAGATGATCTGCAAGAATGCTTCGGTCATGGTCCCCTTTGTCCATCCCCATTAAGACAACGAGAGGCCCCAATCCACGGGCAGATATAGCTCCCCACACCATCACAGAACCACCTCCATGTTTCACGGTTGGAACCAGGCAGTCGACATGAAATGCTTCTACCGGCGTTTGCCACTCGAACACACCTCCGGTGGTCTGGAATAGTCTAAAAGAGGATTCATCAGACCAGATGACTGGTTCCCATTGCAGTTGTGTCCATTTTAGGTGGCCTTGGCACCACTGTAGTCTCTTCAAAGCATTGCGCGCTGAAAGTAACGGTTTTGGAATAGCTACTCTGCCATGAATGTTAGCAGCATGCAATTCCCGTTGAATAGTTTTCATGGATACAGGGTTCTGGAGGTGGGTATTCATCTCGGATGTTATCACCGGCAGTGTAGTCTTGCGTTTTCAAGCGACTATCCTCTTCAACACGAGTCTATCACGGTCTGACAACTTCGACTTCCTGCCGCTGTTGTGCCTCGCCGAAGACACCGCACCCAACTTTGTGCATGCCGACAGAGTCCTTGATACAGTGGTCCTTGAAACACCTACAAGGTTCGCTGTTCTGGACACGGACGCTCCAGCCAGGCACGCTCCGATTATCATGCCTCTTTTAAGGTCAGAGAGGTCGGACATAATCTCGTTTTGCTAGAAACAGATTTTTCTCATGCAAATCTCACACTGCCAAATGCTAGACAGATACTTTGCCTTTCATCACCACTAGGTGGCACATTCTTGCGACACGTGCCCACCGCTTATTGGACAGTCGAGAACGACTCCATTCTTTCACAGGTGTTCCTATTATTTTGTCCTATACCTGTATTGCCTTTATGCTTTATGGATTTATAGTTTTTCACCAACAATGAATTTTTTACATTTGGGTATGACATATATATATATATATATATATATATATATATATATATATATAGCACAAAAAAACAAAGAGAAAAACGAAAATAATTAATAAGTTTTATTAACTGCGCATAAGCTGCAAGTATATAGAACTCATAATATAAGCTAAAAAATTGAGAAAATATGGGAAAAAATACAAAATAATGACAAGAGAAAAAAATTATTAGCAATAATTTTTCAAAAGAATTTAAAAGAACATAATTTTTAATACCTTAAAAAAATTTATTAAAATTTGGAAAACAAAACTAAGAAAAGATATAATCTCTTCATCAGCTCACACGATTATATCCGCAAAAGGAGTGCTTTCTAATATTGTATTAATATAGCCAAAGCAAAATATATCAATACAACAGTGTGAGGAGCATTCAAAAAATTTTAAACGAAATTGGAACACATTAAGTAAAAAATATGTACGGAAAAACAAAGAAATATATCAAGCAAAAAACTGAAAATAAAATGTAAAGAGATTAGAGATCAGTACACGAAAAGAAATCTACATAGTGAGGAGCGAATTAAATGAACTTACGCGTACCGGAATCTTTCAAGAATGATTTATAATATTTTCGTAATAAGATTGCCAGATTACAATATATGAAAACAGAAGCATAAATAAAGTGATATCTTATGGCACGTTCTTACTGCAAAACTGCATCTACTATTACCTTACTTCCGTTTTCTTTTTGTTTCCGTTTTTGTTTGGTTTTGTTTTTATTGTGCTATATATATATATATATATATATATATATATATATATATATATATATATATATATATATATATATATATATATATATATATATATATATATATATATATATATATATATATATATATATATATATATACATTTTTTCTTCCATATTTATTCAAAAAAATTATCAATATAATTGTGATATTCTATTATAGTGTTAATAAGTTTTTTTTCATAGATATAAGTACTTGTAAAAACATCTTATAGTCTTCCTTGAAACTGTTATGTTTTTATCAAGAATTCTTTAAAAAAATTCTGATGAACAAATGCAAAATGGGAATTTTAATAATAATACCCAAATTTATTCTGTTATAGATCATTTTTAAACACAGATAAGCACTACGCAAAATTCCGGAAAAGTTTCACTATATGACAGCACGGTCCCCAAAACATTTCATTACCTTCATGGAAAACGTGATGCTATTTTTAAAACATAATTTTAAGAAAAGTGGTGATGTACAATTTGAAAACGTATATTATTATTATAATTCCCAGATCTTTTCAGTTATAGAGCATCTTGAAAAACAGATAAGCACTTAGCATATTTCTTTTTTTTTTAGATAATAGCACAATACTCTAAAATATCTTATTACCTTCATTGAAACTTTGATGTTTATTACCAACAATGCTTTAAAAAAAATTTTAAAAATTTAAAATGAAAGAGCATAATCCTCAAATTTCTTCCATTATAGATAATCTTGAAACATAGGTATTAGTTTCGGTAGAGTCTGGCAATTTCAATAGAAGACTGCACAATATACGGAAACCTTATAGCTTTCGCGGAATTTGTAATGTTTACCATCATTAGTTCATTTAAAAAGACTCATGCCGTAACATTTTTAAAGTAAATGTGGCTTATGATTAAAATTCCTAAATCTCTTCTTTTATAAACCATCTTCCAACGTTCAGCTATGCAGTATAAAAACAAAGCAGATCAAGTACTTAAATTGACTGACTTGATAATGTTATAAAAACAAGAGAAAAATCGATATTTTCAAACTAAAAAGCAACTCTCTAAGATTTAAATTAAACAACATGGAAGCATACGAAACAAAAAAGTTCATGAGATTTTAACAATTCATGATATTAGACATCAGCGAAAATAAACATGACTCACTAACTTTAACAATAATATTTACTATCTAGTTATCGTAATAGTTAATACCGAAAATTACCTGCACTGCATTAAATTTTCACAAATTAAATGATGAGACTAATATGATCTACTCTTCCTAGACTAATTAGAAATCAACAGTTACTGTTATTAAAATTTAATTTAAAATTCCTATAAAATTTCGTATAAACATTTTCTTTTGAAAATTCAATGACAACACCCACTTCTTCATTAAAATTAAAAGTTCAACGAACAAAGGTTTAATATATGCATATTTATTTGTTAGTTCTATCCATTTTTCAAGACCCTATTTTCATCATATCTTGTAACTTCGCTAATAATAATTAGTTTCTGACAGCAAACTACGCATTTTCAAATAAATGTTTTTAAAATAATGTTATAAATTTCTTCCTGGTAACCTATATATTGATAACTAATATATTTTTTTGAGAAAAAAATATTCTTCATTAACAATTTAGATAAGTTCAAATATACTTTGGATTTGAGGGAGGAAATATGAAAATTACGAAAAAAATTAAAATTATGAAAGAGTTTTTCAAAAACGGAACCAAAACTTTAATATGTTAGGTTCTCCTCGTACATAGAAATATCATTTGAAGATAATCAGTAATCTCTATTCAGCTGCAAAAATCTTGATTGCGAATAAAATAATCTTATCAAAATTTTGAAAATTTTAATATTTCTCTTTAATAAATTAAATTAAACTTTTAATAAATTAAGCTTTTTTTTTCAAAAAAAGTAATTCTTTTAATAATTAAATTTAGCTGTATCTTTCTAAGTTGCATATTTGTAAAATAGTTTTTAATTCAAAAAATACCCCAAAAGATATAAGTTTAGGTTTTTATTGTTAAACATGTTTCGATGTAAATTTTCAAATACTTATTAAAAACAATTATTTAAAATTGAGTATATGTAAAGTCGATTATGTGAGACTCTTGGATAGATCTAGTGTTATTGGAAAATGTAATACAAGCTTTAGTTTCAAAGTTATTCTAAGAACATAAAAAAATTTTAGTCATTCTTATAACAAAATTCACTTTATGCGAAAAACTTCATATCCACAATTTTGCAATAATTTTATTTCTTTAGTTTAAGCTTTTCAGACTTGTTATTTTAATTCTTCAATTTTTTATAAATGGTTTTAAAAAATAATAATGTAAATTAGAATAAAAGTTAAAGATATAATATTAAAATATCGTATTTGACTACTTAAGTTGTAAATTCCGCGTCCAGAAAGGAATTAAAAAAAATGGAAAAAGAACACGAATTCTATATTTCATTATTTTATGGCTTGCTACTGCTTCTCAATAACATTCAAATTAAAAAATTAGGATCTTTTTTTAAAACTAGCTATTAATTTTAAACGAAAAATATACAAAATATTATTATTTAAATATAAGTGATTTAATATAATTTTAGTAATAAATGTTATCTAATATTATTTTTTTTCAAATCCCTATAAAAAGAAATAAAATATAATTTGCTTTATCTTTTCTTGAGATTTAATTGTTTATAATCTTAAACATAACCACGTATATTGTCAATCAAACTGCTGAAACCATTATAGAAATAAACACGAAATTTAAACCTTTTATGCCCTATTATTTTGTTAGTAAGTTTTTCAAATATTAGAATATAAATCTGTCCTGAAGTTTTTTTTAAAAAAAAAACTTTAAAAAAATAAACCAAACGTTTGCTTTCTCTTTTACCGAATTCCAATCATTTAAAGTCTCAAACATGACTACTTAAGTTGTCAATTCAGCTGTCAAAAATTTATAAAAAAAAAATACCAAGAAGCGTAGGCAGTATCTTCGTATTTTGATGGGAGCTCGAACGAACGAATAGTGTTGTCGTTAGCATTTCGTTTTGTTTGCACTCTATTCCTATATCATTTCCCCCATCACTTTACATAAGCGTTTCAGACGATGTTGTCTTGACAGTTCAATTCTTTTCGTTCAATATTTGTTTCTACGCCGCCAAAGTTTGGGCATTCACTTTCAGGATGAGCGCCAACTGTTTGCATTCGTTTTGTTTTAGAGCTGAGTTTCCAGATATATGAAAGGGGATCGCTTTCGGTTTCTTTCAAAAGTAATATTTGCCCTACCCGTAGTGTTTGAGTTTTAAAATAATCGGGGTCTTTTAGAAGTGTAAGTGAAAGTTCTGCATACGTTCGTAAAATGTGTTGGACATCTTATCTCATAGCAAGATGCTGGGGTTTTTTAGTACTTTTAACTAAATAAAAACCAGCTGAGCTAAATAGAAACCAAGCAATGCTTGCTAATTAAAACACTAATAATACAATTTAGGAGCGGACAAATTTTCACAATATTACTTGGAGAATTTTTTTCAAAAAAATTTAAATTTTGCTCTAAGTTATATAGTACAAGGCTATAATGTTGCATGTAGTATCAGATAAACACAAAACATGTAAGTACCATTATAGTCTTCACGAAATAAGATTATGATTGTGGTAAATATTTAACATCATAATTTACGCTATGAAAACCGTGTGTAAACACATGTTGTTTTATTAATAATTTTTCTTCTAACATAGGTTTGGACAAATTCAATAACGTAATTTCACCAATATAGGGGAAAAGGAATGTAGTCAAGAAGTACAGCCAATGTTAGTAAAACGAAAAATTAAAGGCAAACCTAAAATGAAAAAAACCTATGTAATTGAATTGTTTAATTCATAAAAATTGACTATAATATGCTATAATAAAATAAAAGTATGAGAAATAAAACTAGTTGAAGTACTTTTTCGATAATTGCACGCAGCGTAAGTGCGAAAAAAATAACTAAGAAAATATACTCCAACTATATAATATAAAGAAAAAATAAGGCTATGAATACAAAGTATGGAATAAATGGCGTAATTAAGCAACTGAAGTATAATAAAAATAAATTAAGTGTTAAACATATCACAAAAATTAGAATAATCAGGATCATTCTTAATGCCCATTTTTTTCAACAGAATTGAACATTTTTATTCGTTCTACATTAAAACATTCGATGAAAAATCAATGTCGTCAAAAGCTAGGTGGGTTTTATCCGAATTTGTATAAACTTTCTCTTTTTAAACTGTGATACGCAATACCGGTCAAACGTTAGACGCACATTAAGGAAGGCAACAAGAGAAACGTCGCCAACTAACCTCGGTGGAAGACAAGAGTTTCTCGAGAATAAATACCGACCAGAAAAATGAACTGAATATTCTGGAAGGTCAAATAAAATGTCAGTCACGTGAAAAATTCAAAGAAGCTGATTGGACAGGAAGATCTTGAAGTTTAATCGGATTTAGTTTTATCTTAATTTTAAAAATATACTCCAACGATAATGGCAATTAATATAAATGAAAAGTCAGGAATAAATGGTTTAATTAAACTACCGAAGTATAGTAAAAATGAACTAAAATAATAAACATTTAATAAAAATTAGAAAAACTTATTTGAATGGCATTTTTTTTTTTTTTTACATAACTGAATTTTTATATTGATTCCACATTTAAACATTCGGCGAAAAATCAAGAATGTCAAAAACAGAGTAGATCACTAATCCAAAATTTTATTAGCTTTCTCTATTTAAACTTTGATACGCAATACCGGTCAAACGTTAGACGCATATTAAGGAAGACAGCAAGAGAAACGTCGCCAGCTAACCTCTGCGGAAGACAAGTGTTTGTCGAGAACAAATACAGATCCGCAAAATGAATTGCATCTTCTAGCGAAAAGGAAGAACTGTTGGCTGGAAATTTTCTTGAAGGAGAAATGAAATGTCAGTCACATGGAAATTTCAGAGCAGCCGATGGGACGGGAAGATCTCGAAGTTTAATCTCTTATCCATACTTGAAGCAGGGAAAACCTCTTCAAAAAGTCATTTTTCTTCTGAAGTGCTACTGAGGGTTGTTTGAGAACTAGTCTAGATTTTCGAAGGACTTGGCATTGTAAGGATTCGATAGCGATGACTCTTAAGATTAAAGTATTTTCAGTAAGCTCGGAGCCATTGCAAAACTCTTCCTCCGAAAAAGTAATATTGGCTTGTTTTTATAGTTTTTTCGAAGAGAAGTTTTCTATGAATATAAAACGGGAGCATGACTTTTAATTACTCCAGAAATGTTTGCAACTTTTGAAATTCCTTCAAATGGAATTGAAGAGTGTGGGGGGACGGGGAGGAAATCATTCGGAAAAGGGTACAGATTTAATTGAATTTAAAGCATTGTTCAGATTCCTTTTACGCACTCTTAAAATTCCAGATAAATATTCTTCAATATTGAATTCCAATCTAGATGAAAAACTCGAAAACTTATTAAGGAAAAGTTATTCCAAAATTGTATATTTATAATTAGTATTCATATGTGCTCGTTAATAATCAAATATCTTTGTTTTAAAATGTTTGTATTCAGCAGGTATATTTTGTTTGCTTTTTCATTTTTATAAGTAATAAAATGTGTTTAAATTCATTCAAAAAATTAATAACATGTTTTAATAATTATTTGGTAGCACAGTGCCATAGAATTCTCGAGTAGACTTTGAACCTGAATTGACAGCAAAATTACAGATGTTGAAGCTTTGTTTTTCAGAAAAGTATATTTCAGAAATTTGAATATATTTTAAATTTTAAATGAAGCATTTTTGGCTGCCAAATGTGTCAATCTCTTCTCAATTAAACATAAAATTTTATAATTAGACATATTGTCAACAAATAATGCAGTACTGTCTTATTATTAAAAAAATATCAAATATCTATCTCGTAACAAAATAAAAGTCACTATTTAAAAATGTAGTTCTTATACATATTAACAGTTAACAAACAGTAAGAAATTTGAAAAAAAAATTTAAGTTATCTTTGCTTAAAATATGAATGAAGAATGTTTCTTTTTCATTAAAAAATATTAAATAACAATCTCGTAACAAAATGAAAGTCACTAATTAAAAATATTATTCTTATAAGAAATAACAGTTAACAAACAGTAAGAAATTTGAAAAAAAAATATTAAGATATCTTTGCTCAAAATATGAATGAAGTACGTTTCATTTTTATAGACCCATAAAATAATTGAAAAAATATCATCTTTTGTTAAGATAAAATTATGGATACAGAAAATGCTCGGGATATCGCAATAAATATTTCAAATAATGATTAAAACGCGGAAGTGAAAATTAGAATTAAATTCAATTTCCCGTTTTCAAAATAAACCAGAGATTTCTAAAAAAAAAAAAAAAGAAATAGGAGATTTCTCATATATTGATTCGAGATTGGGAAACGCAATATATTTCATGTTCAACGAAATTATTTGTGTTCCCGCCAATCTCAATTCAGATTTTCATTATTTTTATTTCGCTGTTTAGAAAACAATGGATAACAATGTTTTTCTTTTTTCCTTACTGCGTAGCATTTGTTTTGTTATTGAAATGGGTTTGTTTTCAGAAAGGAAGTTTTTCCAAAATATTTTTATTTGATTGGAAATATCAAAAAGGTTACATAGAGGAAAATAAATCTCACAGCTTCGGGCGAAGGAAAAGTAAGAAATTTTTTTCAAAATCTTTTAGATATATTTTATTGATTGCGCTTGAATCGATAAAATACATGTCGAAAAAACAAAGTAATTTTCACTTTTTAAAAGCAGTTTTACGTTCCTAATAGAAGAATTTATATCCTGAATATATAATGTTTACAATTTTATTGACAAAACAAAAACTTAATATTTTATCAAACAGCTAACAACAAAAACTTCTAGTCAAAATTAAGGCCTTTATAAGTTAGTGATTACAAAAAAATATTACTACCACAGTACTAATGATTGTATAATAATTCATATTAGCAATGGTCACTTTATATTCTAAAATATATTTCATCCATTTTTGGATACCTTTAAGAATTTATTTTTACATCACCTACAATAAAAAAAATACAAATTCAGTTTTTTGTCTTTTTTTTTTTCAAATTTCTCAAATATTTAAGGAAATATTGTGTAACGTTAGAGGTGATTAGTTCATTCGATTTCTCATATTGATCAATAAAGTTTAAAACGTACAAAGGTTTGAGGTTCAAGCAATAAATTACGAAGGAAAAAAAGTGTTTTTAAATCCCTTATGTGAAAAATAGCAATAAGTTTGTAACCTATATCGATTATTTGTTTATTATATCCATTAACTGCATAAAATTTTAACATAAAAAACTTTAACTGCATAAAAAAGCTTAAATATTGAGTGGTCATTTTTATAAAAAAAATAAACTCATTTTTGTAACCTTTTTTTTACTATAACAGTAAAAATATTCAATAAAACTAAATAAAATCTATTAAGCAATTTTTACTTAAAAATTTAAAAATAATTTTAAAAAATCGTGAAAAATTTTGCAAGATATGAGCATTTAAAGTGGCGCTTTTATATTGTGCATGTGTGGAAAATTTGATTTTTTTCTTCTTCTTTTTGGAGGGGGGAGGTAATTGTATTTGGTAATTTATGAAAAAAATCTGATTTGAATATCTTAAAAATTTTAAAGTTTCTAGTAATTTTATAAGTTTTGTAAATTTTGAATGAAAATTATGAATTATGAGAGTTGTTCCACTAGTTTCATTTCGTACCATGAAACAAGATTTATTGAAAAGGACGCAGAGAGTATAGGAAACAATCCCCTAATATTACATGTTTTATTTCGCACATTTTTTTTCCTATACCATCCCATTTTGCTGCCCGGACAATTATCGTAAGGTGTTATATTAGTTAATTTTAATTAATATTAAATTTTATCTTACCATATAAATTAAAAATTTAAGGAAAATCCATTTACTTTCAGAGCTCAATTTAAAAAACTAAAGAAAATTAGTTATAAAACTGCAAGAAACTTTTAAAAATTTTTAAGATAAACAAATCACACTCTTTTTTTTTAAGTTATCGAGTACAAATTACAAAATTAAGATGTAAAAAAAAAACTCCTCAAATGTTTTCTACGTATGCGCAGTATGAAGGGATAACTTTAAATGCTACTATAATACAAAATATTTCGATTTTTAAAAAAAATAATTTTTAATAATTATTTCGTAATTAATTAAATGCTCTCACATTTTTCTTGTTTAATTTTGCATTAAGACTTTTTAAAAATTCACAATATCTTATGAACTATTTGACCAATTTTGCTAAACTTTTGCATTTTTCCATTTAAAATTGTAATCTTCAAAATGGTGTAAAAAATGGTTTACCTTACACTGCACAATGTTTTCGACTGTCAATAAATAAATTCATAAAACAGAATACATTTTCACTAAAAAGTATATATTTTGTAGGAAATTATCTTTTGATAAATGAGTTTTATAATTGCGGGTAAAAAAAATTTCAATTCACTTAAAAATTTCCCGAGATGTAGGGAGATACGCAAAATTTGAAACTAGTATCGTTGTACAGTGCATTAGTATGGTATCATTCAGAATTTCTTATTAATTTGATTTTTTGAATTTTTTCATCAACTACAAAACTAATCAGAATGCTTTATTTATAAATATATTTCAAATTCCGATATATTTTGTAAAATAATAATAATTAATTAACTAATTATGAATTCCTTTTGTAAAAAAATTAGAGTCCAAGAATTAGAACTTATATAAGTTGACTTCTACAAAAATAGAAAAGGAAAAAAAAATAACTAACATTTTTACAAACGAACTTTTTGCAAGCGACATATACTAAAATCTTTTTCAACATATCTATTAATCAAAAACTTATTACAAGCCATGCAGACATCAAAAATACATGCTGTCCGAAAAAAATAATCATTCGCAAAGTGAAATAGGAGATAATTGGCACATTTTAAAATTAATCCTGCACACACAGAACATATATTAGTAATATCAATTTATTTATTAAAAAAAAACTTAACTTACTTTGTTGCAAAATCTCACCGACAAGTTTTACTGTTGCTTCTGAAAGAGCGAATCTAAACTGAAAAAATTAAGAATTAAACTGCAACTAAATCAAAATGTCCTTCTGAATACAATTACATGTATGCAAGAGTCAAAAAATTAGTAAACGTTGTACTATGCAATAACGAGATAAGCTGTGTTGGGTATACCTGGTGTAAACGTTTTTAAGCCTTATAAGTACATAATTAGGGTGCAACTTAACTTTCAATACGTTCAATTTCAATAATTTCTTTTTACGGTACAACTTAACTTTCAAATAGTTCTGAGAAATGTTTTTAATATTACTTCTAAGATTTTTCAAGGAAAAGTGATTAACAGTTGTCATAACCAGAGCACATTTCACACTGGCATACAAAAAATTCAAATGCGTAAAGCAAAAAATTCTGCAATCAAAATCACTCCCAAATTCGTATGTAATGTTTTTCTCAGGACATTTCTTTACTGTCATCCAAGTGCGGCAGCAAAAAATACGGATTACTATTACAAATAAAAAATCATTAATTGCTTATGTAAGAGTGTAAAAATACAAAATACTGCTCAAAAAATACAATTTTTTTAATAAATTTAATAATTTGAAATAGTATAATTTGACTTGCAGAATATAACCGGGAAAATAAAATATATATTTATATATAAAATCTGCGAATTAAAAATTCATGTTTTTTTTTATTTAGTAAGTATAAATGTTAAAATACAGCATAGGTGTAAACATTTACCTGTATACCTAACCTACTTCCGCGTGTATGAAATAAAAGCTTTGAAATCCAAACTTTGTCCTTTTCTCAATCATTTTGTGACTATCAATATATTCAGAACAGATTGCCAAATAAAATTGATCACCAATTAAATTATTACTCATTTTCCTACATAAATAAGCAGGCATAGAACTGAAATGTAGAGAACCAAATAAAAAAAATATTAAAAGCAATTTTCCAAATTTTAAAGTATACTAAAAGACAGTTTTTAAGATCTAAAACGAAAAACGTTGGGATTATATTACATCCACAATAAATTTCCATCATCTTTTCAAGCGCCCCTCCAAATTTTTTTGGTACAGATAAGATAAAGATAAAATTGTTGAATCCAATTAATAATTTAATGTCATATATCTAGTTGAAATTTCAACCAATTTTCCACATAAACAAATAGAATAATAAAATGAAAGAAAAATATATTAAAATTCCAGTTTGTCAAATGGACTTAAAATAATTTTTTTTTTATTTCTGTTACATCAAAATCGAAAATATTACGTCACATCAAATTCAAAATAAATTTCCATCACCTTCTAAAATCCCTTCTCCAACTCTTTCATTTCAAGCGAGGCAAAAATAAAATTATTTTTCTCCCTTTTAAATCATTTAAAAAAACGAAATTTTTTTTAAAAAATTTCTTTATATTATTTTCAATACAATAACGTTTAAATACACTATCTGTAAAATAAAAATTTTATTCGAGATCAAGCTACAATGCGGGAGAAAAAAAAATTCTATGCTCAATCATAGGGGTACAGAAGTCTGCGAATCTCCACACAGGAATGGCCCCTAAGGAAAAGCAATTCTGTTCTTACGAAAGACTTCACTTTTCGCCTGATCTTCTATATATTGTGGGATTTATATCTATTTAGGTAGGTACTTTGCATATTTATAATACAAGTTCTTCTTATAAAATGGCGAAAATCAGCTGACTGGAAACGGACTTTCGGTTAAAGAGAAACGAGAATAGAATCCAGTTTGGAATGGAATTCCAGCTCTCTAGTTTCATTCCTTTTTATCCCATTCTCATTCTTTTTTCTTCTTTTGGTTTTGACTTTTAAGAAAGAAGTATATTTCAGGCAAAGCACCCCATTTACTCCAAGCTGAGTTTTTATATTACCCCTGAGTTAGTGGGGCATACGTGTTATTTATAACAGGATTTAATTTTGAATGTGTTAAAATATCTCAAAAATATAAATATTGCTTTATTTCATCATTTGTTTAATATGCGTAAAATGAGTCTGAATCTTAAAAAGGATAATTTTTAAAATGTATACATTGCGTATTTTAAAACAGAGAGAAATTGCTTGAAGCATTATTATATTAAATATGTTTAATTAAGAAAACTTTCCTCATTTTATAATAAAGTTTCAAATTAATTTAAAAATATTTTGAATGTGCAATATTCATCAAGATACAGTCAGTTTTCTTCATCAGGTAAAAAACGTAAATAACCACAATTTTTAAAATACGTAAAAATAAAAGATAAAAAGAAGGGTAGTTTTTTTTAACCTTGTATTAACTGTGCTTCACAAGATTTAAGTTAAAATTAAAGAAAGGGAAATAAAATCGAAAATAAAAATAGTAAAAAAGAAACAAAATAACCAAATATAAGTTAAAACATATAGACAAGTAGCCTGCCTTATCACAATTTTGTTATTCCGCAACCTTTAATCGGAAGATCAAAAATATTGCCAGTTAGAAATATTGTAATCATTCACCTTTTCTATTTAAATATTAAGGTCATTGGGAAATCATAACGCGAAAGGCACAGAAGTTTTGTTTTCTAAGATAATTTTGCTTCCGGTTTCGGAAGTTTTAATTCATAATAATACTAGTAATACTGTTATGAAAACAAATTTAATAAAATTTCTGATGTTTAAATTACGTTAGAATTTAACTGATCAAAACATTCTGTTAAGTTTTCATTCATAGCTGTTATTCTTCATTTATAGGTAATATTAGATGGAGAGTTAAAAGAAAAATAACATATACCCTTTATTATTAAAAAAAGTGTCCCGTTATATATTTTACTAAAAACATCTGATGATATTGAGGAACTGATTGCCAACTAAAACAGATACTGTCCTTAAATAGAGTTATTTAAAGCTGGAAGAATAAATGTTAAATGGTGGTATGTATAACTACCCTAATGACATGGCAAATAACACATGAAATTATTTATCCCGCAGAAGGAAATTAATCATTGAATAATCACAAAGCTGTAAGAACATGATGAAAAATCAAGCACTCGCAATATGGTCAATGCACAACTGCTAAGTGGGGACTTCACGATGGCTAACTAAACGTTTTCCTCTTATATTAGTAAATAGTCACTTGGGAGCTTCTATGCGGTAAGTGCCTGAAAGAAGATCAAGCACTCAGAGTAATTCTGACGAAGACAACATGGTCAGTACATAGCCGCTAAGTGGTGACTTCACAATGGGTAAATAAGACATTATCTCCTACAGATATTCACTTGGAGGGCACAAAGCCATAAGTGCATGATTTCACAATGAGCAAATCACTTTCCCTCCTACAGTATCAAAAATTCACTTGGGAGCTACAAATCAGTAAATGCATGATGGAGAATCAAGCACACAGGGAAAATCTGCTAAAGGCAACAGGGTAAATGCACAGCCAGGTGACTTCAGGATGAGTATATGAGACTTTTCTTCCTGCAGTAGCAAACATTCCTTTAGGAAGCCACAAAGCAGTAAGCGAATGGTGAACAATCAAGCACTCACATAAAGGCTGTCAAAAGTAACATGATAAACTATGACTTCAAGATGAGAAAGCAAGTCATTTTCTCTTACCGTAGCAAATATTCACTTGGGAGTCACAAAACGGCAAGGTGCCTGATATAGAATCAAGCACCCAGAAAAATGCTGCAAGAGACAACGTGATCAATGCACAGCCACTAAGAGGTGACTTCGAGGGGTATATAAGACTTTTTCTCCTAACCTAGCAAATATTCACTTAGGAGCAACAAAGCGGTAAGTGCAAGATATAAAATAAAGCGGTCAGAGAAAATCTGCCAAATTCAACATGTAGCAACTATGCTGTGATATCGCGGTGAAACTAACACTTTCCCTCCTATTATATGAAATTAATCACTGGGAGTCGCAAAGCGGTAAATGCTTGAAACGCAGAGAATTGCTTCCAAAAGCAGCACGACTGATATGTAGCCGCAAAGCAGTGACTTCTTGGTGAGAAGCTAAGACTTTACTACTGAATGAAATTAATTTTTAGGAAACTATAAAGCGGTAAGAGCATAATGGAGAACCAAATGCGTAGGTAATGCGGTCAAGAATAGCAGGGTCAAAAAAAAAATGCGAAGTCTAATGTCGTGAAGTCATACCAGCTAACAATAGAAAGCGGAAGTATTAAATAATAAACTATTTGATACTGAAAAATTAAAAAAGGAAACATATTTTCACTTATAATATTCAAAGGTTACGTGAACTAAATATTATTTTTCAAAATACATAAATTTAGACCTTAATTAAGTAACCTTCTACCAATATATTACAAAATAATACGCTTGAATTGAGTTTTTGCGTCTAGACTTGATGCCCCAAGACATCATGCATTTTTATGTTGCACTTAGTTAATCATTGCATCAGAAGGCGTTTGTGTTTTTTACTTTGTTTCAGAATAGTAAGAGTTTTATAATGCTTTTACATACTTACGGAAACAAAATATCTGCATGAATTTAAATAAATATAAATGAAAAAATACAAAGTTTCAACTTTTCTTTCATTCTCTGTGTTCAATAATTAATTGTGAAAAACGAATTTTAAAATAGTAATGACATGAAGTGTATACATATAAAATAATCGTATTTTATGGTTAAGTTAGTTTCTGTTAAAAAAAGATAAAAAGTCTGCATTATAAGGATACAAGAAGCATTCCCGTGAGTATAAATGTTTTCCCATATCTAATATAAACAACTTTCTAGTTTGATAAAGATATGTAATATACACAGAAGATTTATGAAATATTCACATGATTTTATTCGTAATGCGTTAATTGGTTATAAGATAATATGAATTTAATTACTGTCTTTTTATTCTGATATTTTTGTAATTTGATATTTTTGTATTTTGTTATACTTGTATTTTGTTATGTTTGTATTTTTTTATGATTTTATCTTGTTATTTTATTGTTTTGTTATGTTTGTATTTTTATGTTTTTTTTCTCTCTGTTTTCATTTATAAATCAGTGAGAAGATTTAATTTGAAAATTATACGTTGAAGTTTTAAAATAGTCTTTAAATATTGAATCCATTTTACTACACATCTTCGTTACCTTTCTTTAAATATAATGAAGAATAATTTTTTTTCAATTTTTGTGATTACTATTTACTGTACATTTCATAATATTGGGCATAAATGTCAGAACTGCAAATGTTAAAATTTTAAGGCAAGGCTTTAGAACTAAGTTTAAGTAGTATTGTAAATTAAATGTACTGTGAAATAAGTATATAAATTAAATGTACTGTGAATAAATAATATTGGTGACTCCTTAGTCAAATGGCATGATAGCCAAAAGACTGGCATTTGTAAAATAAATCATTAGTACTATAAAAAAATAAAGCACTTGAGGCAATATAATGATAATCCAAATTTTCAATATATTCAAAAGAGCAGTTAATGAAACATTTTTCAGGAAAAACACCTTAATTTTCATGTTGATCACAAGATTTTTTATGTAATGCGCTATTATTTAGAAGAAATTTCAAAACTTAAATCAAACTGGAGAAAGGTTTGATATAAAATTGCGATACTCGCACTGCTAGAATTTTAATTCTAAAATTATGGTAAAATAACCGGTAGCAGTCTGTCCAACCGATTAACCGTAAAGTTTACGGTAAGGAATATTTTTCACCTTTACGGTTTTGAAACCATTAACAGCTAGTATGGTTATAAAATCGTTAATACAAAATTATACAATTTTTTAACCATTTACAGCTACCATGGTTTCAAATCCCCCAAGAAAGAAATTTAACTGGACATAGGAACTAGGCTTAGATAATGGGCATTGGAGAGCGCAGCACATTGGAAATTCTTCATGTGTGATAAAGGGAATAGAGGTGTCAAAGCTGGGACTCGAACCCTCGTTTCGTCTGTCATCAGATTGACAGATTAGCTCTCTCTGCTATAATATGTAGGCAGTTGCAAGAAACTAAGTAGCTTCATTAGGCGGGCTTAGTTGGTGCAATAAAATTCGTGATATTTAACTGTTTTAGATAAAAATAGTTAATAAAAGGATATTTCTGACTGTTAATAATTTCATTATCATCTTATTTATGGTTATTTGACTGTTTTGTTTAAATATAGTAAAATAACAATTAAATAAATTGTTATTTAGCCATTTTTTTCGAGAAATTTCTAACAGTGTGTAAAAAGTTACTGCGTCACTTGAAGCAATAAGTATTTGATGCCGACCGGCCTGTGTAGGGAACTGTCCTGGCATCAGAAAGGTCCTGGGTTCGAATCCCGGGCAAGGCATGGATGTTTCTTTTTCTCTCTATGTGTTCTATGTCCCTTCACCTTTGTGCGCGAATGTGATATGCCCTATAAACGGGTTGTGGTTGTGTGAATGGCGTGACAGAAGTCGAATTCCTGGCCATAGATGGCGCCACTGAAAAACTGGAACAATCGCACCTCCACTGCCTAAAAACAGGCATACGTCAAAAAACAGAAAAAAAAGAAATAAGTATTTGATACTTATGATATTAGATTGATGAAAGGAAATTTCTGCCAGTATTTTTAGATACGGACTATGATTGGCAGATCGGAGACATGCAGCCTATGATCAGATTATTTAAGAAGATTTTGATAAAATATTTTTGGTTCCGTTTCGGACGCCCGTAAAAATAGCCAATTAATCATTGACGCTAGTTATGCTTAATTAGCTGTGGTAATATGTACACCTAGTATTCTGGTAATTGGTAATAGGTGCTGTGGGAACAATTGGAACACAAAGGTCATAGCATTCTCCTTCCAATGAGGTAACCCAGGTTCGAATCCCATTGGTGAATGGTTGATACGAATTCTGCTCCCGGCTCTCACCGGCGACTTGGGTTAAAATATCATTGTCGTTGGACTGACAGTGAGAGGTTTTCGTTGTTTTCCTTACCGCGTAACGCAAATGGGGGGCTACTTTTATCATAAAATTCTCTACGAAGGTCAGCTTGTCCCAATACTTTATGCAGGAATTCCAATGTCATTTAGGTTGGCGGCAAAATTACAAGGCAATGGAGTTTAACATTATGAATTTTGTATATTATGAATTTAATGTCTTAAATTCATAATTGAGCGGACTGTTCAAAGTCTGTTATGAAATAGATGCTGTTGTAACAACCATTATTACAGGTACTTATTACAACAGCAATTACGATTTTCAATTATCTATTTGTATAATAACGAGGAAAAACATAATAAAATACGTAGGTGTAAAGATAGCTTTTAATTTTAATTTGGAGTTTTGAAAAACTTGATATTATTTCTTAGTGGATAAATTAAAATTCAATTGTTATTGAGGAAAACGTGCTAAAAGAAAATCACAATTTAATCTTGTACGGTTACGAGTTCTTCTTTCGGTGAATTGAGTAATTTTTTTTCAAATTTTATACTTCGAAATTTCGTAATAATTTTTATTTTTTATTTTCGGGAAAAGCAATTCGGTTTCTCTTTACCAATTATATTTTATACTTTGCAAGCTACGTGATATGAAATACTAGCAATTTTTAATATCAGTTTATTAAAACACAATCAAAATAAGCAATGTAAATAAGGATTATATGAAAATCACTGACTAACTCTAAAAAATCGTATTAAATAAAGATTAATACATTTTAAAGTTTAGAGAATTTAAAGATTTGTTACCAAGTTTCGCTATTTTTACTTTATGATGCCATATAAGTATTGACAAATGAATTCAGTTTAAATTCATGCGTTTAGGAAACAAATCATTTTTTTTGTTACTGAAATTCCATTAAAAAGACATTAATCATTATTTTGTGCAGTTCAAAATAATAAGCCCTTCATATTTTTTTAAATAATATCTCATTTCTATATTATTTTTATCGTATATATATATATTTTTACTTAAACAAAAAAATAGATTTGTCTGTTGAATCTGAATACAGATAATGTTTTTCAATATTCTTGGAAACAAAATTAGCATATTTTTCAATCATAGGCCTTAAACGAATTTTAATTGAACTCTGAAATAATTTATTTTAAAAAGTTTATTAATATCTCACTTAAGTAATTATCTTATTGTTTTTAAATTCCATGCAAATAAATGTAACTATCATTAGTTATACTCGTAAGTAATGTAAAGAAAGAAAGCTTTCTAGCATTTCCATATAAACGAGAAAACGTATTTTTGGAAAACGAACTGAAACAGACAAACCTTCTCATTAAATCAAACTGTCTTATAAATATAGATTAACAGCCAACTAACATAGTGCATAATAAAGTTTTTTATTATATAACTAAAAACTAAGCGGAATATCTAATTTTTATAAATTAAGTTTTTACTAGGCATTATTAAAGACTTTGTTACTTTCCAAAAAATAAAAACTTCTCTCGTATTAATTGCTGATTTATTTGGAAATTTCAAAAATTATTAGCATTAATACTAAACATTTAGTTTTACAACGTAAAAATACAACAAATTATGAATCAGAAGTAAGTCGAATACTTTTTTTATCTCTTTTCAAATAGTTGAATATTTTTTTTTCCTCTGTTAACATCCGTTAATTAAGACATCTACAGGGCAATTTTGGTGACCTCTCTTACAGTGGCACCATATTAGGTGGGCCAACGTCGCTGCCACATTAAGGACAGATTGTACAGAGAAGGAAAGAACATCCATGCCTTGCCCGGGATTCGAACCCAGTACCTTTCTGATGCAAAGACAGCTTCCTACCCCCTACACAGACCTGGCGGCATAGTTGAATATAGTTTGCTTAAATTTTTCTTATCAAAATAATATTTCAAGGAAATGTTATATTTCATGAAGAAAAACGTTTTAATTTTTTTTTCTGATAAAGTAAAAAATATTAAAAATACAATTACGCATGTTATTTCTCTGTAACTCAAGCAATAACAGTAATACATTTGCTTAAATATAAATAATATATTAAGGTGGAAAAAATGTCGTGCTAGATAGTATATGATTAAAGTGAAAGATACACAGAAACCTTTGCAAAATATATTATGAATGTTTAAATAAATGATAACAATCTAATAATATAT
Source organism: Parasteatoda tepidariorum (assembly GCF_982258835.1). Lineage (NCBI taxonomy): Eukaryota > Metazoa > Arthropoda > Arachnida > Araneae > Theridiidae > Parasteatoda > Parasteatoda tepidariorum. The sequence continues at coordinate 90,578,773 of NC_141760.1, read as the reverse complement.
AATAGGAATTAAAAAACAAATACAGTTCAGTAGTAAATCAGGAAATATGTTTATTGATAAAACAGCCCCTAAATATTTATTTTTTATAACTGCTACCGATCATATTGCAAAAACAATTTCTATCATATCCAATACACTTGCGTGAGTACTAGGTCAAATAAATATATTATTATCACTATCACAGACAAAAAAACATCCACACATCAAATACAACTCTCTAGTCATATTGACGTTCAGTAACAAAACATATCTAATTTTGCCCAATAAGGATAAGTAGACACATTAAATAAGGAAATATATTACCACATATGATAACAAAACATGACAGATATCAAGATCTAAATTGTTATTTGTGACTGCCGATGCAAAAATGCACAAAAATTGCAGGGAAAAAATAAAGAAAACAGCAAACGTCAGGAATCTTTATATTTTCTTAAGGCGGCTGAGCTGATGGTTGGAGAAGATGCGTGTCTTTCAGAAATCCAGTCAGCCTAATAATACCCTGGTCGGTCGTAAAATATGTTGCTCCTAGCAACAAATCCTGAACAGGGAGGCTTGGTTATAAATTTAGCGGACGCTGTTTCTGATACAGGGCTAATATGCGAACAACTTCTGTTTGATTGGTTGAGTTTAGCTGGGGAAATGTTAAGATTTCCTTTAAAAAAAAAAGGTTAATTCTCATGTGTTTCAGGAAAGAAACTAATCGAATAATTCTATTTGTTGTATTACTTAGATATTTTTTTAAGGATCGCTTAATACTGAATAACGAAGAATATCCTTAAAAAATTAAAGAAAAAATATTTTTTTTAAATTTTTATGAAATTTTCAGTGGATTTTTTTTAAATATGTGGCTATTCAAGGTACTATACTATATATATCATTCATACTATATATATCTGTAATAATTGTATTAAACTGTACTGCAACTGTATTATTTGAAAATCAACAAATATTAGCAGTAATAGCGTAAATGACAAGAACACACTGAATTATTTGACTTGACAAATCAATGATTTGATTTAACAAATCAATGATTTGATTTGACCAAAAAATGATTTGATTTAACAAATCAATGATTTGATTTGACCAAAAAATGATTTGATTTGACAAATTAATGATCTGACTTGACAATTCAATGATTTGACAATCAATGATTTGATTTTTCAAATAAATAATTTGATTTGACAAATCAATAATTTGATTTGACAAATCAATAACTTGATTTGACAAATCAATAACTTGATTTGACAAATCAATAACTTGATTTGACAAATCAATAACTTGATTTGACAAATCAATGATTTGACTTGACAAATCAATGATTGAGAGAATAAATGGGTAAATAAATGGGCTGATATGACGAATCAGCTTATTTCCTAATAGTAACCAATTGTAACAATAGCCAGCTTACGATCCACATCCAAATAATATTTTAGTCCGTAGTAAAATCAGATTACTCCTAGCAAGGTTTATGTTTAATTTCATAAGTTTTCAAATGTTTTACTCTATAAGTTTATCCTATATTTTGAAAGCTTATATTTATCCATGTCAAGTTCGTTTTACGAATTTCTTTTTTACACTAACTAACCAATCAACCCCATAATACAACTATCCTTTAGTTTTCGAATACATAATTTGAATATCGTTTTAATCGAACATAATTCCCAATAAATCTGACTTTTTAACCGAAATTCGGCTTCATATCTATAAAGTTAGACTTCCCATTATCTTAAATTTATCTACATCTGAATTATGTAATATTATAAAAAATAATGAAAACATCATAATTTTTAAGCACAAATTGGCCGGGATAGCCTAGTTGGTAGGGAGCTGGACAAACGTCCGAGAGTTCGAGGGTTCGAACCCCGCCAACTGAAGACTCCCCGAGTAGTAAATGGTGACTGATGCGCGTTAAATCAGTCGAGTCGCAAGGTCCTCCACATTCATATAACAAATCAATATCTCTGGGGGTATTGGATTGGAGATTGATTCGCTGATTCAGGTCAAAATTACGATCTGTGGATAAATGAATGGACGTGTGAATGGGTTTGTCCCATAAACGGGTTGGACGTGTGGCGGAAGTCGAATCATTGACCATAAATGGCGCCACTGCAAAACAAGAACAATCGCATCCCTCTGCCTTAACAGGCATACAAAAGCAAGCAAGCAAGTAAATCCTAAATTAACTCATAAACAAACTATATTTTAAAATGAAGTTTATGAATTCAATTTTGTTTATCGATTGATTTCATATTTAACCCACTGAATGTTCTGCACGTAAAAATTAATTATATCAGGCTAATTATATCAGGTGAAAATCACGTACTTTAACCTGCAGTCTTCTCCTCATAGCAAAACCGACTTTTCCATGTTAATAGATAAGGCAATAGTGTATAGGGGAGAAACATTCTCCCAATTTTGCCCATTTTCTATACCGCCAGTGGGTTTAAAGAAACAAAATAAAAAATGAATTTTTGATAAACAATCCATATAAAGTAATATTAAAAAATTAAATATAAAATATAGAAATTATAATTTTTAAGTTTCACTCAAATTTTAAAATATTTATTTATATATTTACTTTGCTAAAACATTCAAAACACATTTTTTTTTTAATTTTCAACCATTTTTTAATTATTATTATTTTAAGGCTTATTATTATTTTTATTATTATTATTATTATTATTATTATTTATTATCATTTTTTCCTCTTACTTGAATGCATTACTAATTAAAGAACTAACTTTTACAAACTAAGTAAAGATAAATGATTATTGTAAATGAATTATACTCTCTTAATTAGTATTTTCTTACGAAAAAGTATTCATGAAAATTTTTTTAATTAACTGTCACTCCAGAAAACTAAATAGTTTCCAAGTACCTAAATTGCATTCAAGTATAGTTGAAACATGCTACATTCTGTCTAGGGAGGTCAAGGATAAACCCAATTAAAAATAGAAAAGTCATTATTCATTAACTTCTCTTCTAATTATTTCATCTAATTATTTCATCTATTTATTTCTCATAAAACTTTAAATATTTACTATGAAACTGAAATTAAATATTAATAACAACTGTCTGTTTCTTTTCAATAAAAATAATGTTTTTGTGTAAAAATATTTTAAAAAATAAAAGTAGTTTGCTTTTTCATCTAGCAATGAAATACTTCATAATAAGCTGATACAAATAAGTATCAAACATCCGTACAAATGATTACAGATTAATACGTAATGACACAGTTTATTACATCAATCTTCCATCAGATAAAACAAATTTTAAATCACGATTATAAAGTTTTTAATTTTATTACAATACATTAAATAAAATTATGTGAAAATATTATTATATTATTGTATATTTATTATATATATTAATGAAGATGTAACGAAGAGTAGGTATTATATTTTTTAAGGGTCATTGAAACTCGGGAAAAGTACTAAATAAATAATCACTGATCCAAGTGGCAAGTGACAGAAACTAAAAGCTATCACTAGTCCATACATATGTCAACTGGTTCTTTTTTATAACAAAAATCATAAGTGATTTTAAATAAAAAGTTACACTGCAGAGAATGTGTAAGGTTTAATAATGAATCATGCTATTTTGAGACGAAAACACACAGCATAACCTGAAACCAAAAATTAAGAAACTTAAACAGCATTATCATAACTTTTATATTGATTACTGATCCGATGGTAATTATTTTTAGGTTGTCAATGTCAAACTTTGTCTCGGACAGCCACTGATTACTGCCAAGTGTCTCGGACCGAGTCTTGCTGAGAGGAATAAGGACGTTTACTTCGTTAACAGATAGTGTATGGATTTGAAGCATTCCATAGGCGTTTTTAGAAAAAGCAATGCATTAAAATTTTAAAAAATTACCAACAAAATAGGAGAATTGGGGTTAAATGCCATAATAACTCAAGGCTAAGTGTCAGATTCAGTTATGATTTTAACGTGCTTATCATAGGAATGAAAAAAAAGGACAAGAAAATATTAATATGTAAAATTTATCAAAATACGATGAATCTCAAAAATGAAATTTAAATTCAGAAACAACACGTTCTGTTGATTAAACAATATAAAATTCATTTGCTTGTCACATGAATAAGATGTGCTCAAAAATAACAATATTTAAAATTTTAAATTTGCATAATTAATGCGCAATTAACAGTGCCACAAAAATATTTTATCAATTTATATTTTTAAAATGATGAGCAAAATTTGATATTACTTAGAATCTTGAAATTAATCTTTCTAAATCGCAAAAACTTTTATTTATTACGAAAAATGGTTGATGCAAAGCTTATAATTAAATTAGTTAGTTTATTTAGTTTTAACATAATCAAATTCAAAAACGTTAAGAAACTAACTTAAACTTACAAAACGAGTTTATTAATCGTAGAAATAATATATAAACCCACCCTTTTTCCTAACCATTGCCATTACAGTTTCAGAAAGTAGTTGTGTAAAACAAGAGGCACCTTTTTGTCCCGACAGGACATTTTATCACCCACGAAATGGGGCAAGTGTCCCTTTTTGAGGATAGTTTTTCTCCATCGATGGGACTAATATGGGCCCTAAATATTTTGCCGTCAGGCAGTCTCAATGGTGCAATGTCCTACAAAACTTTCTTTGTAGCGCCGTTTATTGCCTCAGAAAAGAGAGCTCAAATAACGAGAAAGACTAATGAACTCGAAATAGCGACACCCATTCAAGAAATTAATTATTAGTTCAACTAAAGTTAAGGTAGTTAAATATTTACGTGAGTCATAAAAGGTTTGAAAGGAAAATTGCGAACCTTAAACGAAGCTTCGACAAAATGTATGTTAGTTTTTCTCTTTTCAAAGCAACAATGGTCAAACAAAGTAATGGAAATATTTCTTTCAAAAGAAAATTCAGCTCGTTTTATGTATTGTGTAAAATTTTGTGGCTAAGTTAATGGCAACAGTGGGTTCATATAAATTAAATTAAAATTAACGATTATAGTAGTTTAAAGAAATAAAACAATACAATTGTAGATTTAAGCTATAGTCATTTTTAAAAAAAATCACTCTTATTATTTTTCTAAGAAATAAAGAATGATTTAATTAATTTGTTATTCGAAGCAAGTAGAATAAAGTTAGTTATTATTTTTTTTTAAATTGAAATATGAGTTTCAAACCTAGGAGTCTCATTCTAAATTTTGTTGAAATGATTTTTTTGAGATGTAAGCCTGCAAAGTTTCTCTAAAAAATAAAAATAAAATAATTCTTTTTAAACCTTGTAAACTTTTCATGTTAAACATATTTTAAAAAGAGAAGTTTTATTTTAGTTAGAGAGTTGTATTTTAATTTAATTCATGAATTTCATTTATATTTAATTTAGAAATTACATTAACATTTAAAAACACTTGAAATAGTATAGTATAATAATAAATTATGTTATATACAAACCAATAATGATAAATAATAAATAATGCTTAATAAATAAAGATAAATAAGAAATGATGCTTAATAAATAATGATAAATAATAAATAATAAAATCACATAAGTTAATACTTTTTTGCAATGTAATTGGCTTCCGACCTATGATTATATTTGAGACGCACTGTTTCAACGGTGGATTGAGAAAGCTTCTTGGAAAATCATTTCTTTTTAAGCATTTTAAGCATGGCAGCCGCCATTAAATCACTGAAGTCAATCATCAAGGGCAGAGGTCAGTATATCACCGAAATCAAGCATCAATGTCATGGGCAAGTATATCATTGAGGTCAAGCATTCAGGGCAGTGGTCAGTATATCACCGAAATGAAGCATTAATAGTAGTGAACAAGATATCTCCAAAGTGGCAGCGGTTAGCATATCTCCGATGTGAAGCAACAATGGCAGCTGTCAGTATATCACCGAAATCAAGCATCAATGACAGCGGTTCGTAAATCAACGAAGTAAAGCATCTGTGGCAGCGGTCAGTAAGTCAACGTGGTCAAGCATCAATGGCAGCGGTCAGTACATCACCAAAGTCAAGAATCAATGGCAGCTGTCAGTAGACCACTGAAATCAAGCATCAATGACAGCGGTTAGTGAGTGGATGGGTGACTACTTTGATCAGACTAGGAAGGATCCCAGGATGCACGGTATTAGTTCTCGTTAAAATATTACAATCTTGATCCAGCAGTTAAACTATTATGCCATAAAGTGCTACACTTTGCGTGCAGGTCATCAGGGTGCCAAAGCGGGGAAGTCATCCTATCAGTAGAAGGCAAATATTATGTCATGTTTCAGGAATGTTTACCAGACCATCAACAATTGTCCATTGTGCCAGTACTGATGTAAAATATCCTCAGCGATAAACAGATCATGGGTAAGAATCCCCTACCCGTCGTGCTAATTATGAAGGTTTACGTGGTTTTCCTCTTCACGCACGGAAATGCGGGTGCTTTATCCAGAAGTTAAATTATTTTATAGGTTGGGTTAAAAATTACAAGGCTACGAAGTTGAACATAGCTAGTTCTGAACTCTGAATTAAGTCAGTTGTTCGGCGTTATTTATAAATATATACATATATAAAATAAACCATTTCGCAGCTAAAATTCTGCGTAAATAAAGTACTACTATTAAGATTTTTTTGTAAAAACATAATAAATGTCTAATATTTATTTAGTATTACTATTATATTTACATTTTCTCATCACTTCTATTTTTATTTAGTTAAAAAATCCTAACAAAATTTCATTTTGATATCTTTTAAATCTTAAGTTTAAAAATCATGCTCATGCTCCAAATCTCATTATTATCGTGTAAAATATTGAGTTAATCAAATGTGAAATGTTTGAAGAAAAAACTAACTTTATTTTTAAAAGACTATGTAAACTTTTCTCGTAAAATAGTAAAACTATATTCAAATACCACTAAAAAGTAACATTACTATATTGTAGGCGTTCGTATGTAGTAGCCACGAAAAAAAATATGCTAAAAACTTTTCGGGATCTCTTAACTAATATAAATAACACTCTGTAAAAAAGGCACATTATCTTTATATTGCATTCCGCATTCTCAAAATAGTAATTCCTCAGGGTAATAAAATTACTTCACGTCTAGACATAAACAAACAAAGTAAGCAAAACCATTTTTCTAAGTGATAAATTTTCTTTCCTAAAAATTCCAAACGGGAATTTTATCATTAAAAAATCTCTTTTCCGCTTTTTTCTCCCTAATTCATTCTGTTTGTATGAACTTTAACATCTGTCAGTGACAAGGGCTAAAAAGAGAAATTCGAACACATGCTTGGCTGCATAGGGATAAGTATGGCTGATTCGAAAATAGAAAAAAAAACATCTTTGGTCGCCAATATCTTATAAAAGGATTTGTCATATATCAAACACAAAAGAAATCCTTTGCTTACGTACCAAATATTTTTCAGCGTTTCATCTATTTGAGACCTTTAAAATCATGCATTCTTTATTTTTTTTAAAGCATATATATATCACATGACGTAAGCGTTTTGCAAAAGAATATTTCGTTTTTATTTTTCAGCAAAGATTAAAATAGAGCTTTATGTTTTGAAAAATGGTGAGCCCTATCAAATAACAATTTTTACGTCTTGGAAACTTTTTTTAAAGTAATGTATTGCAAAATTTATAACAAAGAACAAGTCATTTGTTAACATCAGACATTCATATTTATATATTATTCGTAGTATAAAATATATTAACTCACGCTATCATTATTGTACAATACACTCAGTAAGTAGATTTCTTAAGATTTAAAAACTAGTAACTAAAAATTTTAAAGATTTATTTTTATTTTATTAAACGATTTATACAACCCAAAGATATAAAGATTTGTGTGTAAACACAATTTTGTAAAATAAATTAACCAAAATTTGAAGCCTGGAAAATGGACGAGTCAAAGACTTTAATTGAAATCGACGAGATGGGTGAAATCTGCATGCAAATTTTAGTAAAAAGCCATTCTTATTTATAGAATTTAGCTCTGATATGCTCTTTAAAAAATATTAGTCAATCATCAACACCAAAAATGATGGCAACTAGTTCAAACCAAGGTGGTTTAGTGAAACATCATACATATCTAGTGATTCTTACACCAATGTTCTTTTACACACTTCGGAGTAAAGTAACTGCTACCATTTTGCTTTCTAGTAACAATAAAGTTCATAATTACAGTAAGTAAAATACATGTAAAAGCTACTAAAGTTATGTTTACAATACAATATAAAGAGCCATGGTGGCTTAGGGGATAGAGCGTTCGCCTCCTAATGAGGTGAATTGGGTTATATTCCCAGCGATGGCTAATCAACACGAATTCCACACCCTGCTTGCACCTACACAGTACTGATGTCAATTATTCTCAGTGATAGACGGATTGTGGGTACTTTTACAATCAGACTAAAGGTGAGTGGTTTTCCTCTCCGCACCCGCGGGTTAATTCAATCAAAAAGTCCTCCACGAAAGGAAAAATTTCCCCAATGCTCTATCCGGGAGTTTCCTTGTCTTCTGGATTGGGTTCAAAATTACAAGGCTACGGCGTGGAACATTGAAAATATAAACCCGAAATTGGGTCAGTTCAATGACGGATATAAGATAAAATACAATATAAAGTAAGAGTCATTAATTGTGAAAGCAAGTATACACTAACTCGAAAATAAAATTGTTTCTAAATTAAACAGATGCGTAGCTCTGAAAGAATAATTAACACAAATTCGAACTAGATTTCAAAAAACGGAAACGTATAGAAATTATACAATATAAAATGATTTAATACGGTTCTCAGAGATTTCAAAAGCAAAATATAATTCTACTTATTATTTTACATAAAACATACAGACATATTTTAACGGTGATTTTTTTAATAAATATCAGTGAGGAAAAGGCCATAGAATTCTTGCCAACTCATTCTAAAATGCAAACAAACTAATAGCACGCCTTCATTGGTCATCTTTCAAAGCGCGCCAATATCGGTATTTCCGGAAGTAAAAATAATTCTCGTATGATTTGAAAAGGCAGGAGTTGGGTGTAAACTTATTCAATTTTTATTGTTCAGGATTTAAATTACACTCTTTAAATTGGAAATAAACGCTCAACTTGTTGGTGCTAATCTAGAATTAAGTCTTCCTTTACGCAATTTATTTTTTGATTTTCCAAATACGTCGAGAAACATGCACATTCTCCACAAACAGAGAGGCAGACACAAGAAGAAAACATTTTTAATTTTTTTAAAAAAAAACTGAAATTGGGCTATTTATTTGATTTATTAACAAATATATTTTTATTTATTTATTATCAAACAAAAAGTATTCTACAATGCTTTTTTTCCTAGAAAATAACAATCATTTTGCATTTTTTGAAATTCTTTAAAAAATTAAAAAAAAATTATAATAATTTGCAACTGTTAGTTAGTAAAAGAAATCTCTAATTAGATTAATTAACTAATCTAAAATGTTTCATTGTCAAAACTAAAAAGAATTTCGCATTTTTCTAGGTATCTTAAAACAAATAAGTAGAAATTATTTTTGTTTCATAATTTGCATTTTATATGGGAACTTTTAACGAGCGTAATTTTTTATGGGATAATATATTAAAAAAGACTACCAACAGTAGCAGTTTCATTAGATATTCAGCGAGTTTATTTTTTGTTTTAGAAAAACATAATATCATCTTTCATTTATACGATTTTAAAATGTTTATTTGTGAAGTGCATTAACATTTTTCTTCATAATAATCTTAAGGGAAAAAAGCAATAAGCAAAGTTATTTATATTTAAAAAAATATGTAAATAATATGCTTATTTATAAACAAAATAAAAGCTTTTGTTCTAATTTTTTTTCATTCTTATTTTTTAATGTCTGCTTGTGCATAAAAGTTACTCAAAACGTTTGTTAACTACTTTTTTTTTTCAGAAAATATTGCATATTGCGTTTGGAAAACTCTGAAAAAATATATTTGCCATTAAATTCCCTCTACAAATTGCTTAAAAATAATGAAAAATGTGTTTACTAAAGCATTAAATATGTTTTTGTTCTATAAACATTTAATTCTAATCAAGAAATTAAGGTGGTGATTAGCATTATTTATGATATAAATAGAAAAACTGTTTTTAAGTTACATTTACTTATTTATTTATCTTATCTATTTATTTTATTTATTTTATTTACTTATTTATTTTATTTATTTATTTTATTGATTTATTTTATTTATTTATATATTTATTTATATATTTATTTATATATTTATTTATTTATTTATTTATTTATTTATTTATTTATTTATTTATTTTCTTATTTATTTTATTTGTTTTACTTATTTGATTTATCTATTTTATTTATTCCACTTAAAGTTCTAGTTCTAAAACAAAAAGTATTAAAACACATGCACTCTAAAAGAAAACTTTCAAAATTTAGCAAAAATGTGTAAAAATAGCTACGAAACAAATTATAGTTACATTTTAAAACCCCATGTTTTCAAAATTGAAACAGCATATAGTCATTTTGAGCAAAATGCATTTTCTGAAAAGTGGGGTGCGAGTGATGTTTCTTTTCTGTAGAAAGATTTCAAACCTAGGACCCTCGGGATCGTAGTAAGTACAGACCACCGTAGTTGTAATCCTCTGTCTAGAGAGAGCTAGGAAGCTATATATAGTGGCCGCCGCGATAACACATCATGAAATACTGATTTCGAATTTCATAAGTACAAAGGGTTGCAGTTGGAAAATATGGTCTCAACAACTCATTCAGAAGATCGGTAATTTTAATTTCACTTTTTGATTATTTCGCTTTATAATAACAACCTTTAAGTGAAGAGAATATACGTCGTGATGAGTCATTACCGTGTCACCTATAAAAAGCTTACTAACTCTCCCTGTACTGAGTTGCACAACTATGGTGGTTAGAGCATCTTAATACGAACCCGATGGTCCTTGGTTTAAATCCTGATGGCAGGCAACGACCATCTCTCTCTCACATTTTCCCCACAACATCACATTTAAAACTATGCATTTGACTCAAAAACGAGTATATAGTGTTTGAATTTTGAATAAATGAGGTTTTCAAATTTGACTGTTTGATTCGGAGCTTTGACACATTTTTTTTCAATTTTGAGAAGCCTCTTTTTCAGCTTATGTATGTAGATACATTTTTGTTAATTTAATTAATATAAATTCTAGAAGCCAAAAAGCAAAAAATTATTTATTTCGTCAAATCAAATGATACTATGACTTTCTACAAATAAAAGAAAATCATTCTCGGCTAGCAAGGATTAAATGCATGTCTTTAGAGATTAAGGATTATTTTTGCTGACGTATTACTCCACTGAATAATTTTAAGAAAAAATAAAAACTGTTTAGTTGCTGGATTTACTAACACGAATCATAACTAATTATAAACTTTTTTAAGCATTTAAAAAAGAAATAAAAAATCCTTAAAATGATCCGTAACTATATCTATTAAAGAAGGATTAATTTTAATGAAAAGTGTAGCTTTAAATTATTCTCACATTCCTTATGAAGCTTTAAAAGTTATTTTTTCTATCATCATTTTAAATTAAAATTACGCATTTTTACAATTTTTAAATCTTCATATTCAACGATAATATTAAATTAAATACAGCATAGATTCTCCTTTCTTTGAAAATCTGTCGTGAACGTATCTAAACAAAGAATGAATACATGTTTTGTTGATACTGAGGATTAAACTAGATGTGGAGCTCGCTTGGAATCCGTATCAATGCTACAAAGCTAACAAACGCTGATGGGAATTTATTCTGATAAAATACATCTTTCATGCTGATAAGAATAAATGTCGAATATTCTTATCTTCGATGTGAATAAGAATATATTCTCCCGATTGTAGTCTAGTAAAGTAAATATAAAATCCTATTCCAATTATTTTCCTCCTTTATTTCCAAAAAATAAATTAGAAATATATCTGATTATCAACACATGTTACTTTTTTTTACCGAAGCGCAAAATCATTCACAGATGAATAGTCTTTCAATATTTGTAATGACTTGGAAAGTTATTAGTTTTATTTTATGCTGAAATATGTTGGAATAAACTTTAATTAAATAATTCTTTGTAAGGACTGTGTAAGCGTAATTGAATTGCTTATGAATTATTTGTTGATAGTTTGTGCTGAGATATTTTTAATGTCAGAATGTATGATTTTTGAGTAAGATTAAGTAAGGGAGCTGAATAATTTCATAAACGTTACTGAAATAATATTTATGCAAATGTTAAGAACTAGTTTAGATGAAAGATAAATATTTAACTTTAAATTCAGTGAAATATTTCTGGTATTAAGCCCTTTATGAATGATTTTAGCAGACAATTAAGTAAATTTCTCTGATGTGTTCTTAGTTTATAATGAATAAATTGGAAATGTCTATGTGAAATGTAGAAAAGAATTCTCTTGATAAATATCATAATTGAATTAACTTTTTAAATAAAAAGCTGTACAATTCTAAATAAAAAACTGTGTAATGTATAGTAATATGCTCATCACCAAACTTTGTATTTAACATCACCGGAAATAAATTTCTCTTTTTCTTAAAAAAAAAGTACAAACATTGATTAGAAATTATTTTGGTGCAAATTTTTTTATATGATGAATCCATAAAAAATACTTAATCTCCTATGAAACCAATTATAGCTTTTGAAAACTTAAAAAAGGTTTTTTGAGTTTTCCAAGGTCTTAATGAGTTTCATATAAGATGAGTTTTGTGACTCTTTAAAGATACTAAAGATACTAGACATGTCTCTTAAGGTACTCCAATAGCTTCAGAGGAAAAATCTTGAAATTTCTAATTTGGAAATTGCTTTTTTATATTTATGTATGAACTATATACTAAAATATGGTGTGAATACAAAAAGAATTTAAAAACAATTCTTTTAGAAACTATGAAGAGAAAACTGGTCTAAAGAGACCAAAAACCAGCCTTTTTTAAAAATTACATAACTTTGTTGAAATTTATTATTTCTTCATTATTTTTACTTTTTATTACTCATAAAAATTCAACTTATGGAACAGACTACGCATTAGACAGTATATCAATATTTAGACATTTCACAGCAAATATCAAAACTTTTTGCCAAAAAAGGTCAAAAATAAAAATGAGTTACTTTTATTTTAGCTGCAAAATATAAAATAATAATTTCATCAATTAGTCTGTTGTCTATTCCCTAGAAATACGTATTGCAAACATTTATACAGAACTTCAAGTCATTCAAACTAAAATATTTTGAAATAATGGAAATGTAAGAAAAGTTAGTTTTGGGGGAAAAATGCATAATTATCAATGTAACAACCAGAATAAATGATTTTTAACTATACCATATTTCGTCGGCATTCATCTTTAGTTATTAGAGTTTAAAATATATATAATTTAAATAAAGTATTTTTTATCATTATTTTTATACAAAATATTAGTAACATGCCTCAGCCAGTGAATTGTCTCATACAAACTTATGACTTCTTGCTGCGTTATTTCAAAATATGTACTTGGTTTATTTGTTAACTCCGTGAATGAACTACACTAATGAACTGTTGAAGACTATTTGAGATTCGTCCTTCACGCGAATCCGAAAGCAATACTGGGCGCTTACTTGCACTACACTACCACAACTACTGTTTGGTGTAGTACCCAACGGACTTCAACACCATGCTCTCCAACCTAAAAAATCCGCATAAACTTATCTAGCTCTGAAATCGGACATGAAATTTGATTACGAACCCAAACAGACGTTTGGAAAAAGTGCATTTTGACTAGACACCCAGTATTTTGAGCGAGGAATAGAACTTCAGAGTAGTTGTTGACGTGGTCTAAACCCACTTTACCGATACGATCAAATTGAGATATTATTATATAAACTAAACTCAGTGGCGCGACAGCCCAAAGAGGGCTAAGGCCTACTGTGCCCATCTCAGTTTTCTTGACATTGGGCTCTGGGGTGCAGGAGCAGATGTTCCGGTTAGGTGGTCAGCCGAACGCGTAACCCCCAGTGCTTAGATCCCAAGCATGCTTGGTACTCATTTATCGACCCACTGAAGGTATGAAAGTCTGAGTCAACCTTGCCCGGCCCGAGGATCGAACCCAGGACCTGTGGCACGGGAGCGCGAAGCACTACAATCAGCCACCGAGCATCAGCCCCAGATATTATTATATAATCTGAAGCCACTATTATTATATATTATATCAGCCACCAGATATTATTATATAGTCTGAAAAATTACTTTTAAAAATATCCTACATAGTACTTCAAGGGTGAACAACATTTCGTTGAATAAAATTTTGAATTCAAATTAAATTTAACTTTCCTTCATATTTACTTTTTGGTTTTAATTAATAAAAATATATTTTCAGGGTATTAAATAGTTTTCTATTCATTATAATGTGTGAGACATGAAGCTTTCCGGACTAAATTACTCTGACAATAAATAGAAATTAATACATTTTTTTTAACAACTTTAAAAGTTCTCTTTACAATAGTCGATAAATTTCAATTCATTATAAAACAAAATTTCGACAATGTATCTTTTCAAAAGAATTAAAAAGGGTTTCACCTTTTACGCCACCTACCGTCAGGTCTTTCAGTCAAAGTGCATTTTACACCACTCACTTTAATAAAGCAAAAAGAAGCTCTTTGTTGCTGAAGTAAGCATATCTTTACCTTTTTTTTTTCCTTTTTAGCAAAGAAAAGAGCCCATTAAAATTTTGAAACCTCTTCTTAAAGGCTAAGAAATGCTTGATAGCTCGTTTGACGTTGAAGAATTCTGAAATATTAAGAATGCAAATTTAATGCACTGGTTTTAAGTTAAAAGTTTTACAGTAGTTGCTTTCAAGAAGGAATGAAAAAAAGATTTAGATCGATAGGAAGAGTTTTATTGAGGAAGAATTTTAGATTAAAATTAAATAGCTGGTTTCGTGGAAAAAAAGTTTTTGACGTAGCTGTTAGTTTTTTAATTATAATTTGAGATGCTTGACATAATGACAGCGATTCTAATAAGAAAATTATTATGTTACATATTAAATTAACAAAAAAAGACAGTCATTAGTTTATATATTTCTTGTTTATGTTCGCAACAAATTTTTAAAGCAAGACACATGAATTAGATCTTCTGTGATTTTTAGTCGCAGTTTTTTTACCAAATAATGAGGAAATAAAAATTTTTATTTTGAATGCACGAAATTTAGAAGTCAAAATCAGTTTATCACAATCAGTGTTCTATAAATAACAATTGTTATGAAATACTTTTGATGATTTCTAAGTTTTATTAATTTAAAGTTATTTATAAAAGCTTTATTATAAAAACGTATTAAACTAACAAAAAATTCATACTAAAAGCATTTTAAGTTAAAAACATGCATTGGACCGATCTCTCAGATTTTCTGGATTTTTGAAAAAGATTTTTTTTTTCAATTAAAATGTCTCTAAAAGTTATTCTTTATATAAATTACAATTAAAAAACAAAATGAGTTTATAAAAAATTTTATTGTCTAATTAAAAATGCTTATAAAGCGATTTTGACTACATTGAGCCTGAATAGTTCAAAATTACAGATGAAAATTGTATTAATACAAAGCATTGAGCTTACAAATAATTCATAAATTAAACATGTCTCTATAGATTTAACACAAACTTTTAAAGTGAATAAGATGTATGACACCAGTAAACATGTATATACTTTAATCGGAGATAATTACCAAATGGTAATCAAATTCATGTTGAAATAATTCAAAACTATATATAAAAGAATCATTAAAATATATTAAACTAACAAAAAATCCATGAATAATATATATATATATATATATATATATATATATATATATATATATATATATATATATATATATATATATATAGAGAGAGAGAGAGAGAGAGAGAGAGAGAGAGAGAGAGAGATTAAGTATGATAACAAAATTTATGATTTACTGTTTTCAAATGATCCTGATGACGATGGCTTCATTTAAATAATTCAATCTTAGATGCAAAGATCACTATACTAGGACTTGATACAAATATTATGACATTTTAGATTCTGACGGCTTATTTACTTATTTGACCTTCAATAAGTCTTTTCTCTAATTTTCTCTAAGGCATCAAACATTAATTGAGTGAAATATACTCATACTTAAAAGACACTCATACATTGTTGGATATTGTTCAACCATGCTTAAGCAGATAGCGCTGACGCATTGCTTACCCGAATCTAAGACCCATCAGCCAGCGACCCGGAATCTTGTTGCTATCTGATGGACTGTCTGGAGGTTGAAACTTCCAACACTACGCGATACTATTACACCCTGCGAAAATTGAAAGAGAATATTTCGAAAAAAAGTGTCCTTTCTTTCCCTCATCTGACACTCTGGTGTTGGAACGACAGAAACGCGAAACCAAATCTTAGCTGGAAGCGTTTTGGCCATGTGCCATACAGCAATGATCTCACATCCAGTTAATTTCATACGTTTACAGCTTTGAAAAAGTATATCAAGTAATACAAGCCGTAAAGTAAGCTACTGTAATACAAGCCGTTAAAGGCTTCTTCCCTATGCAATGTTCTCAGTATTTTTTTTCAAAGAGGGAGTTTTGAAACTTTTAAAGAGGTATGCCAAATGTCTCCACTTACTTGGTAATCGTATAAAAAATTAAAGTTATTTACATCTTACCTTTATATATATATATATATATATATATATATATATATATATATATCTAATGATTTTTTAGTAAATTAGTATTGAGAGCAACATGATTGAAGAGTCCAGTTGTGCATAATCTTCTTTTATTAAGTTGCGATGGTGAAATAGCAGTTTAACCCCTCTCCAAAGCGGGAGAGGGGGAACAGATATCCCGTCTAAGCTGACGGATTTTATATTAGCAAGATAAACATCAAAAAGCCACGCAAAAATTAGCGCTCTGCATTTTATAGGATGATTAAACAGTGTGAAGAGGTCCCAGTCATATGCTTTTTCTGTATTCTTACGCCTCATCAAATTTATTTATTACTCAAAGCAAATCGTTTAATCTTTCCTTATATGGAAGTGAAAGATCTTAAAATAACTTCTCTTTTGAAGTATTAATCTAATTATTATTCATTGGCATGTTTTTAGCCTTGAAGTCCCAAAATAGAATTTCTACCCTTATCCTTTACTAAAGATATTTAATGAAAAGGAATGAAGTTTTAATGCTTTTATTAATACAAAAGTATTTAATTTTTGTATTACATCCCCCCAAAAAAAAATTTTGGTAAGCCAAAAAAAAAAAATAATAAAATTAAGAATACTATGAATATATACTTTATGATGGTATGACTGTCCTCTTTCCTACTATAAATAACCTTTTTCCAATATGTGAAAAAAATTATTTACAGCAACAACAATAAAAACATAATAATACAATTTATCTATTTAGTGAACTAAACAGAAAGAAAAATTTAAACATTTTATATAACTATTCTAAAATAACTTTTCAAAAATTTTCACACAAAAATATACAAAATTTTTATGTAAAACGACCTGGACAACAAGTGTCATTTATTCAGAATTTAAGATTCTGTATGGTTAAAAAAAAAAATATTCACAATTTTTATGTGAAAGAGATGGACAACTAAGTGTCATTTAATCAGAATTTAAGATTCTGTATGGTTAATGGGGTTTTTTACTTGATGAAATTCTGTATTCCCCGTTAAAATGGAAGAAAACAGAATTTCATGAAGCACTGTGTAATTGAGAGATCCAGACTGGATAAAACAAAAATAGTTTAGAAAGTTTTTTCTCAGTGTTGAGAAAGAAAAAAAGTTCAAGTTACTTCGCCCTCACTCCTAACTGATGCTGAGGTAAACATCTCCACACCACGCGATTCGGATCTCTCAAAAATATAGGGATTACTTCTTCCCTTGAAGAAAGTAAAAATTTCTTTTGGTGACTATTCATGATTTAATTTCAACATTTGTGGGTTGTGATATTTCCTAAGCTTTGAAACATGTACTATTTCAAAATTTTGTTTACTTAAATTATTCTTTTTATTTATTTTGTAATTAACTTCTGAAATTTTTTGAAGAATTTTATACGGTCCACTAAAAGGAGGTGACAACTTCCTCGTATTAGGATAAGTAAATTCTTCAAACAGAACTAATTCATCATTTTTAAAGTCTATATCTAAAAATCTAGAATCATAATAAATTTTATTTCTTTCATGATATTCTCTAGTTCTTTGAATTGCTATTTTCTTAGCTTCTTCAACAGGTGGATAGACTTTTTCATTTAAGGGATTTTCGTAGGGGAGTCTACCATGCATGAGGTATGCAGGTGGAAACTTTGTTACAGAATGGGGAGTTAAGTTATAAGTATTAACTATATCTTTTAACAAAACAGGCCAGGGAGTTTTAGTAGGTTTTTCATTAA
This sequence comes from Parasteatoda tepidariorum, assembly GCF_982258835.1. Classification (NCBI taxonomy): domain Eukaryota; kingdom Metazoa; phylum Arthropoda; class Arachnida; order Araneae; family Theridiidae; genus Parasteatoda; species Parasteatoda tepidariorum. The sequence goes on along the minus strand of NC_141760.1, from coordinate 90,560,376 downwards.
TTTTACATTTTAAACGGGTAATTATTGTTTGACCAAGGCGTTCAACCTTGCCATTAGACTGCGGATGATGTGCAGTTGTCAATAATTGTTGAATTTTATTATGTTTCAAAAACTTTTTAAAATGAGAAGAAGTAAAAGCAGCGTTTCGATCACTCAACAAGGATTTAGGAATTTGATTTTGAAAAATTTGATGCAAAAAATTTGTATAAGTTTCTGAGCTAATGGATTTTGATGCAAAAGCCCACATGTAGCGTGTAAGGTGGTCAATAATTAAAGTTAAATATTTTTTTGTTGAATTATAGTAATTCAATCCACCAACACTATCTATTGCTAGTAAGTCAAAAGACTGATTAACAGGGGGTAAGGATTGTAATAATCCAAATCTTTTCTGTCGCGGTTTTTTATTTAATTGGCACGTATGACAATGTTTACAAAATTTTGTTATATCTGAAGTTATGCTGTTCCAATAAAAAACAGGGGTTATTAAGTTAATCATTTTCTGTACTCCTAGGTGATTAAATTTATCATGAGCACTTTGCAGAAGTTTTAATCTTAACGAAAAAGGAACAACTATTTTAGTAAAATTTTTCTTACGTACACACAAAACATTATTGATATCAATAAATTTACCTTGTAAGTTATCTTTCCTTTGAGCTTCCACTATTTCACTCAAATTCAATAAATGTCAAACATGAACATTATTATTTTTACTATTACTTTGGACAATTGAATGTGTTGCATCTCTCGAAAGCCAATCTGCTTCAAAATTAGCAGAGCCTTTTGTGTATTTAATATCATATTCATACATACTTAACAATAATGACCATCTAAATAATCTTCCTTTTAAATTTTTAACATTTCTTAGCCAAACTAAAGCAGCATGGTCTGTATGTATGGTGAATTTTTGTCCAAAAAGGTAATGATGGAATTTATTTAAAGAATCTACAATAGCAAGACATTCAAGTTCTGTAATTGCATAGTTTTTTTCATAGTCCCTTAATGAACGAGAATGAAAAGCTACAGGATGCAATACACCACATTCATCTGTCTGTTTTAGCACACATCCAATTCCAACTAATGATGCATCAACAAAAAGATGACATTCATGATTAGGGTTAAAAATTTTCAAAATTGGTTTACAAATAATAGCATTTTTTAAAAGTTCAAAAGATTGTTGACATTTTTCTGACCACACCCATTTTACATCTTTCTTTAACAAATTATTTAAAGGATGTCGAATACTCGCATAATTATCAATAAATTTATTGTAAACATTTATTGATCCGAGAAATCTTTGTAATGATTTTACATTTTTAGGGGGCACTAATTTTATAATCACTTCAATATTATGGTTATCGGGTGATACAATTCCATTTTTAATTTCATATCCTAAAAATTCTATTTGTTTTTGCAAAAATGAACATTTTGAAAGTTTTAATTTTAAGTTTTCTTGTTTACAAATATCAAAAATCTTTTTAAGATGGGTTAAATGTTCATCATAAGAATTAGAAAATATAATGATATCATCAAAGTAGTTTGTAGCAAATTTAATTTTATGTTTATTTAAAATTCTACGAATTGTACGTTGAAAAATGCTCGGGGCATTCTTCCAGCCAAAAGGTAATCTTAAGTATTCAAATAGACCATTGTGAGTAGCGAATGCTAATTTCTCAGTGTCATCAGGATGAATACGAACATGATGATATCCCTGTGATAAATCTATTTTAGAATAATAACTACTATTAGACAATTTTTCTATTAAAGTTTGTATTAAAGGTAGAGGTTCAGAATCTGTTTTTGTAATTTGATTTAGTTTTCTATAGTCGATACATAAACGACTCTTTTTATTTTCATCTTTTTTAAAAACTAAAGTTACTGGGGCAGCATAAGGGGATGAACTTTCTTTTATAATGTTATTTTTTAACAATTCCTCTATTTGTAAATCAATTTCTTGTTGTTGTTTTGGGGATGTTTTGTACGGCCTTAGAGATATAGGTAAATCTGAGGTTAACCTGACTCTTTGCGGTTCCATTCTAATTTCTCCTACGTCGTGTTTATGTTTTGCAAAAATATCATTATAACTTTTTAAAATTTCTTTTAAGTCCACATTTTCTATCTCGCTTTCATTTTTTATTTTTTCGTCGATATTAACCTGATAATGTGTGCACCCATTACCTAGATCTATCTTCGAATCATTTGAAATTTTTGGACATTTTTTCTTTTTCCTATTTGTCCTTTTCCTTTTATTTTTGTTACCCTTTACATTATTTTTTTCAATGTTTACTTTTACTGAAACATCTTCAACTTTTATTTTTTCAACATTTTTACCCTTAACATTTTGAGAATTTTGCTGTCTAATGTGCAAAGATAAGTTGTCATTGTTAGAATTAGCAGAGGTGATCAATCTCTTACCAAATTGAGTAACAACTGGCCCGACACAATCAATAAACAAACAAAACTCTTTGCAAGCCTGCAACCCAAGTAAAGCATATGGTAAATCAGTATCAATTACAAAAAACTTAACTGACTTAACAATTTTGCCTAATTTAAGGGGAAACTCACAAATTTTGTTAAGTGTTAGTTGTCCTTTCGTTTGGGTAACCTTTAATTCCTTACATTTTTTAATAGGAATATTCAATTTTAACACCAAATCTTTTGGTATTACATTTAATGTTGACCCGGTATCAACATTCAATAATATCTCTTTTACTTTTTCATTTTTATTTTGTTTTGGACGTCCCTTTACGTATTCATTTTTCACTTTATATCCATTTAGGTACCTATTTTCTACTATATATCCATTTTCGTACTCATTTTCAACTATTTATCCGGATATGAGTAATTGCTATTGATTACTTGTCATATTTTGAACGTTCACATCAACCACATTACTAGGGTTGTTTACACACGTAGAGCCCATGTGAAATTGATTCAAAAGTCCTTTCTTTGAGCAATATTTACATTGATTCAATGGGTTCTCCTGTGTAGTATGATGTATTTTGGGTTTTGTCACATTCGGGGTTACATTTTTATTTTTAGGACAAGCCGGGGCTTTATGTCCTGGTGCATTACACTTAAAGCACTTAATGTCATATTTCGGGTTTTCTAACTTCCTAACATATGGTCCCTTATTAGCTTGAAATTTATTTTTATCCAAGTCACTTTTAATTTTTTCATAAAGTTTAAGTTTTTGTTTAAATTCAAAAAGATTACTGGCTCCATAAAGAACTGTTTTATTATTTGTTTGGTCTGGTATTCCTTGAATTATATAAGTGATTAGAGCTAAGTCATCAATATCACTTTGAGTAGCTATTTCTCTCATTTTTAGGAAATATTCTTGAAGAGTTTCATTATACCTTTGTTTTCTTTTTTGCAACATTGCATGTACTTCTGCACTATTGCAACTGAGTCCAAATTCTTCAAGCAAAAGATTTTTTAATTTTTCATACGAATTTAACTGAGTTTCACTTCTAATTAAAGTTAATGCGTTACCTTTCATGCATCTTTTTGCAAATAAAAACTTTTGCATATCAGACAATTTAAATAAATTAGCATGAGTTTCAAAATTTTCAAACCAAGAATTTATGTTATCATAGCGATTTCCATTAAACATAGGGGTAACTGCTTCAATATCTGAAAAACTAACTACTAATTTTGTTTCATTTTCCCTATTTATATTATTACTAGAATTTTGACTATCGGACACCATATCTTCATCAACACTAATTTTTGTACATATAGAATTTAAATTTACTTGTGTAAATTGATTTACACAAGTTTTAGTTGGTAAATGTGGTTCAAAATCAGTTTGAGTGTGTTTACTCTCAAACTGAGTAGTTTCCTCCTCATCTTCGGAGGGATTTTCCTTTACGATCGAATTTTTTAAGTGATTAAAATCACATAAACAATTTAAAATATGCTTGGCAATTTCCTCCTTATTTCCTTCACTGGAAATATTTAGAATGTCTGAAATTTTGATTAAATCCGAAAAATTAAAAGTATCACAAATTTCTTTCAGTTTGGTTGCAAATTCATTAGTGTTAGCTTCAAAAGAAAATTCTGAAAAATTAAGAATTTTGTTACGGTTTAATCTAGACAAATCATTTGGAAACAAAAGTTTAAATAATAACTTAATTTTGTTTGCCTTCGTTACTTTAATTGACGTTTGAACAACATCTATTTCTTTTAAAAACATTTTAAAAGCAGTATAAATGCACTATATCATAATAATTAAACTATATATCATAAAAATAAAAAAAAACAATATAAACACAAGAATGCACTTCATATTATTATGAAGGAGAAAGGAAAAAAAAATGCAGATATGCATGGGATTTATCTTTGTAATAAAAAAAAAAATAAGCACTTTTATCACACTTCGAAGGAGAAAAAAAATCTTTTTCCTATAAAGGAATTTTCCATAGGAGCAAAAGCTCCTCTAATTTTTCGAATAAAAAACGCGCACATATAACAAACGCGCACATTTTTCTTTTCTTCTTTTTTTATTTATTTTTTTTTTCTCACAACATCTTGATTAGGACTTTCGCACACTTGATTAGGACTTTTTAAAACACTAATCGCACACTTCATTGTTTCTGAGGGCACTAACAGGCATTGTAAACACAAACGTTTTCATGGCTGTCACAGTCTCAGGCAAAATCGAACGATCTGTCTCTAAGCGAAGCATTCTGGTACCGTAAATTCACCGATGAAGCAATTTTTCTCCCGGGTGGGTGAGGAATCCTTCTCGACGAGGTAGCGGTCACGTTAGGCCAAGTCCCACGAGATAGTATTGCACAAAAATTTTCTTTCAAGGGGTTTCCTGCACAAAGCAAACATCCTGCGAGGCTTCTAATGATTTTTTAGTAAATTAGTATTGAGAGCAACATGATTGAAGAGTCCAGTTGTGCATAATCTTCTTTTATTAAGTTGCGATGGTGAAATAGCAGTTTAACCCCTCTCCAAAGCGGGAGAGGGGGAACAGATATCCCGTCTAAGCTGACGGATTTTATATTAGCAAGATAAACATCAAAAAGCCACGCAAAAATTAGCGCTCTGCATTTTATAGGATGATTAAACAGTGTGAAGAGGTCCCAGTCATATGCTTTTTCTGTATTCTTACGCCTCATCAAATTTATTTATTACTCAAAGCAAATCGTTTAATCTTTCCTTATATGGAAGTGAAAGATCTTAAAATAACTTCTCTTTTGAAGTATTAATCTAATTATTATTCATTGGCATGTTTTTAGCCTTGAAGTCCCAAAATAGAATTTCTACCCTTATCCTTTACTAAAGATATTTAATGAAAAGGAATGAAGTTTTAATGCTTTTATTAATACAAAAGTATTTAATTTTTGTATTACATATATATATATATATATATATATATGTAATACAAAAATAATAAATACTTTTGTATTAATAAAAGAATTAAAACTCTTTCGGTTTCATAAAATGTCTTTGTTAAAGAATAAGCGTAGAGAGATTCTATTTTGGGAATTCAAGGCTGAAAACATACCATTGAAATATAAATAGATTTATATTTCAAAGGAAGAGTTATTTATAGAATCGTGCCCTTTTTCAATTCCATATAAGGAAGCAGAAATGATTTTCCTTAATGCGTAAGGTTACAAGGAATGTACGAATGTGCCTTTTTACTTCAAATCTATGTTGGTATAAAACGTAAGAGCGCATAGTTTTGCGTGTCCTTTTCATCATAATGTGATCCTGATAAGCTGTGCCGGAATTGTCCGGAGTCTTGTCCATTCCCCTCCCGTAGGGAGCTTGGACGTCAACTGTAGCAATACCAGCCTACATTTAATAAACCTGTTTAGAACGTCTGATGGCTTATGACTGCAATTATTTCAAGCTAAATACAACACTAATAACAGGGTTGGAGCCCTGTTATTACAAGTCGGCAGCATAGTTGCTTGCTGAGGAAATCTTTGACCGGCTGTGACTGCTACGTTGAAATTTTCCATCAACCCCGGAGGAGAAAAAAATCGGCAGTGAAAAAAACGTTGAAGGAAGGAAGGATGGCGATTTTCCACCCGTACTACTGGTACCTCGTTGCGCCTGAAATACTGGAGAGTGTCCCCTGAAACCAGTGAAAGTATCCCATCCGATGACCCTACAGTGTCCCATCCATCGAGTTCTGATGTTCATTAGTGCTCAAAAGGAAATTTCACTTTGGTTCAAAAATGAATTAGTCTCTTACAAGAATTGTTTTCTAAAAAAGGGAAAACAAAAGAGAATGTGCACGAATTTTAATCATGAATATTCATGAATTGCTACGATTTAAGTGCGCGAAAGAAAAAAAAAAGTGATATATTTTGTGTCCCTCGTCAACGAAAAATGGATGAAGGTCAAATGAAAAGGATTGACTGTAGATATATTTTTTTTCCCTCTCTCATTTTTTTTATCTGTCTCAATGTTATGCTTAAATATTTTAGTAATATTAGATATCAGTAGTAATCGAAATATTTTATTTTGAATAATGGAATAGAGTTAGATTGTATTTCTTGTGTTTATATATTTTTTTATATATAATATTATGATATAGTATTGTATTTATCGTGCATCTAAAATGTTTTTAAAGGAAATAAATATGATTCAAACGTCAATTAAATTTGTGACGGCAAACAAAATTAAGTTATTATTTAAACTTTTGTTTCCAAATAATTTTTCTAGATTAAACCGTAACAAAATTTTAAATTTTTCTGAATTTTTTTTTGAACCAAACGATGAAGAATTTTCAAACAAACTACAAGAAATTTGTAATACTTTCAATTTTTCGGACTTAGTCAAAATTTCAGACATTTTAAATATTTCCAGTGAAGGAAATAAAGATGAAATTGCCAAACACATCTTAACTTGTTTATGCGATTTCAATTTTTTAAAAAATTCTTTAGTAATTGAAAATCCCTCTGAAGATGAGGAGGAAACTAAACAATTTCAATGTAAACAAACTCAAACGGATTTTGAATCACATTTACCAATTAAAAATTGTGTAAGTCAATTTACACAAGCTAGTTTAAATACTAAAATGTATGTTGATAAAGAAATACAAACTCATGTTTATACTGATAAAGATATGGCATCCTATAGTCAAAATTCTAGTAATGATTTAAATAATAGAGAACCTGAAACTAAATTAATAGTTAATTTCGCTGATGTTGAAGCAGTTACTCCTATTTTTAAAGGAGAAAAACACGAAAATATAAATTCTTGGTTTGAAAATTTTGAAACTCATGCTACCTTATTTAAATTGTCTGATATGCAAAAATTTTTATTTGCTAAAAGATGTTTGAAGGGAAATGCATTAACTTTAATTAGAAGTGAAACTCATTTAAATTCTTATGAAAAATTAAAAAATCTTTTGTTTGAAGAATTCGGACTTAGTTGTAATAGTGCAGAAGTACATGCAATGTTGCAGAAAAGAAAGCAAAGGTATAATGAAACACTTCAAGAATATTTCCTAAAAATGAAAGAAATTTCAACTCAAAGTGATATTGATGACTTAGCTCTAATCACTTACCTAATTCAGGGAATACCAGACCAAACAAATAATAAATCAATTCTTTATGGAGCCAATAATCTTTTTGAATTTAAACAAAAACTTAAAATTTATGAAAAAATTAAAAGTGACTTAGACAAAAATAAATTTCAAAATAATAAGGGACCATTTATGAAAAAAATGGAAAACCCAAAATATGACATAAAGTGCTATAAATGTAATGCACCAGGACATAAAGCCCCGGCTTGTCCTAAAAATAAAAGTGTAACCCCGAATGTGACAAAACCCAAAATACATCATACTACACAGGAGAACCCATTGAATCAATGTAAATACTGTTCGAAGAAAGGACTTTTGAATCAATTTCACGTGGGCTCCTCGTGTGTAAACAACCCTAGCAATGTTGTTGAAATGAACGTTCAAAATATGACAAATAATCAATAGCAATTAATAATATCCGGATATAAAATTGGAAATGGATATAAAGTTGAAAATAGATATATAGTTAAAAATGAATACCTAAATGGAGGTAAAGTGGAAAATAAATACCTAAAGGGACGTCCAAAACAAAATAAAAATGAAAAAGTTAACAACGAGATATTGTTGAATGTTGATACCGGGTCAACATTGAATATAATACCAAAAGATTTGGTGTTAAAATTAAATATTCCTATTAAAAAATGTGAAAAATTAAATGTTACTCAAACGAAAGGACAACTAACACTTAACGAAATTTGTGAGTTTCCCCTTAAGATAGGCGAAATTGTTAACTCAGCTAAGTTTTTTATAATTGATACTGATTTACCATATGCTTTATTAGGGTTGCAGACTTGCAAAGATTTTTGTTTGTCTATTGACTGTGTCGGGCCAGTTGTTACTCAATTTGGTAAGAGATTGATCACCTCTGCTAATTCTAACAGTGACAACTTATCTTTGCACATTAGACAACAAAATTCTCAAAATGTTAAAGTTAAAAATGTTGAAAAAATAAAAGTTGAAGATGTTTCAGTTAAAGTAAACATTGAAAAAAATAATGTAAAGGGTAACAAAAATAAAAGGAAAAGGACAAATAGGAAAAAGAAAAAATGTCCAAAATTTTCAAATGATTCGGAGATAGATCTAGGTAATGGATGCATACATTATCAGGTTAATATCGACGAAAAAATAAAAAATTAAAGCGAGATAGAAAATGTGGACTTAAAAGAAATTTTAAAAAGTTATGATGATATTTTTGCAAAACATAAACATGACGTAGGAGAAATTAGAATCGAACCACAAAGAGTCAGGTTAACATCAGATTTACCTATATCTCTAAGGCCTTACAAAACATCCCCAAAACAACAACAGGAAATTGATTTACAAACAGAAGAATTGTTAAAAAATAACATTATAAAAGAAAGTTCATCCCCTTATGCTGCCCCTGTAACTTTAGTCTTTAAAAAAGATGAAAATAAAAAGAGTCGTTTATGTGTTGACTTTAGAAAATTAAATCAAATTACAAAAACAGATTCTGAACCTCTACCTTTAATACAGTCTTTAATTGAAAAATTATCTAATAGTTGTTATTATTCTAAAATAGATTTATCCCAGGGATATCATCATGTTCGTATTCATCCTGATGACACTGAGAAATTAGCATTCGCTACTCACAATGGTCTATTTGAATATTTAAGATTACCTTTTGGCTGGAAGAATGCTCCAAGCATCTTTCAACGTACAATTCGTAGAATTTTAAATAAACATAAAATTAAATTTGCTACAAACTACTTTGATGATATCATTATATTTTCTAATTCTTATGATGAACATTTAACCCATCTTAAAAAGATTTTTGATATTTGTAAACAAGAAAACTTAAAATTAAAACTTTCAAAATGTTCATTTTTGCAAAAACAAATAGAATTTTTAGGATATGAAATAAGCAATGGAATTGTGTCACCCGATAACCATAATATTGAGGTTATTAAAAAATTATTACCCCCTAAAAATGTAAAATCATTGCAAAGATTTCTTGGACCAATAAATGTTTACAATAAATTTATTGATAGTTATGCAAGTATTCGACATCCTTTAAATAACTTGTTAAAGAAAGATGTAAAATGGGTGTGGTCAGAAAAATGTCAACAATCTTTTGAACTTTTAAAAAATGCTATTATTTGTAAACCAATTTTGAAAATTTTTAATCCTAATCATGAATGTCATCTTTTTGTTGATGCATCGTTAGTTGGAATTGGTGCTGTGTTAAAACAGACAGATGAATGTGGTGTATTGCATCCTGTAGCTTTTCATTCTCGTTCCTTAAGGGACTATGAAAAAAACTATGCAATTACAGAACTTGAATGTCTTGCTATTGTAGATTCTTTAAATAAATTCCACCATTATCTTTTTGGCCAAAAATTCACCATACATACTGACCATGCGGCTTTAGTTTGGCTAAAAAATGTTAAAAATTTAAAAGGTAGATTATTTAGATGGTCATTATTGTTAAGTATGTATGAATATGATATTAAATACACAAAAGGTTCTACTAATTTTGAAGCAGATTGGCTTTCGAGAGATGCAACACATTCACTTGTCAAAATTAATTGTAACAATAATAATGTTCATGTTTCACATTTGTTAAAATTGGATGAAATTGTTGAAGCTCAAAGGAAAGATAACTTACAAGGTAATTTTGTTGATATCAATAATGTTTTATGTGTACGTAAGAAAAATTTTACTAAAATAGTTGTTCCATTTTCGTTGAGATTAAAAATTCTGCAAATTGCTCATGATAAATTTAATCATCCAGGAGTGCAAAAAATGATAAACTTGATAACCCCTGTTTATTATTGGAATAACATAACTTCAGATATAGCAAAATTTTGTAGACATTGTCATACGTGCCAATTAAATAAAAAACCGCGACAAAAAAGATTTGGATTATTACAATCCTTACCCCCTGTTAATCAGTCATTTGACTTGCTAGCAATAGATAGTGTTGGTGGATTGAATTACTTTAATTCAACAAAAAAATATTTAACTTTAATTATTGACCACCTCACAAGATACATTTGGGCTTTTGCATCAAAATCCATTAGCTCAGAAACCTATACAAATTTTTTACATCAAATTTTTAAAAATCAAATTCCTAAATCCTTGTTGAGTGATAGAAACACTGCCTTTACTTCTTCTCATTTTAAAAAATTTTTGAAGCATAATAAAATTCAACAATTATTGACAACTGCACATCATCCGCAGTCTAATGGCAAGGTAGAACGCCTTGGTCAAACAATAATTACGAGTTTAAAATGTAAAATCAATGAAAAACCTACTAAAATTCCCTGGCCTACTTTGTTAAAAGATACAGTTAATACTTATAACTTAACTCCCCATTCTGTTACAAAATTTCCACCTGCATATCTCATGCATGGTAGACTCCCCTATGAAAATCCCTTAAAGGAAGAAATCTATCCACCTGTTGAGGAAGCTAAAAAAATAGCAATTCGAAGAACTAAAGAATATCATGAAAGAAATAAAATCTATTATGATCCTAGATTTTTAGATATAGATTTTAAAACTGATGCATTAGTTATGTTTGAAGAATTTACTTATCCTAATACGAGGAAGTTGTCACCTCCTTTTAGTGGACCGTATAAAATTCTTCAAAAAATTTCAGAAACTAATTACAAAATAAATAAAAAGAATATGTTGAGTAAACAAAATTTTGAAATAGTACATATTTCAAAGCTTAGGAAATATCACAACCCACAAATGTTGAAATTAAATCATGAATAAATGACACTTGTTGTCCAGTTCGTTTTGCATAAAAATTTTGTATATTTTTGTGTGAAAAATTTTTTTGAAAATTTTAGTAGATTAGTTATGTAAATATTTCATTTTTCTTTCTGTTTAGTTACTACTAGATAAATTGCATAATCATGTTTTTCATATTTTTGTCATTGTAAATAATATTTTTTCTTCTCATAATTGAAAAGATGTTGTTTGTAGTAGGGAAAAAGGAACAATCGTACCAACCTAAAAATTTTAAATTTAAAGTATTCTAAATTTTTTTTATTTTGGCTCACCAAAAATTTTTTGGGGGGGGATGTAATACAAAAATAATAAATACTTTTGTATTAATAAAAGAATTAAAACTCTTTCGGTTTCATAAAATGTCTTTGTTAAAGAATAAGCGTAGAGAGATTCTATTTTGGGAATTCAAGGCTGAAAACATACCATTGAAATATAAATAGATTTATATTTCAAAGGAAGAGTTATTTATAGAATCGTGCCCTTTTTCAATTCCATATAAGGAAGCAGAAATGATTTTCCTTAATGCGTAAGGTTACAAGGAATGTACGAATGTGCCTTTTTACTTCAAATCTATGTTGGTATAAAACGTAAGAGCGCATAGTTTTGCGTGTCCTTTTCATCATAATGTGATCCTGATAAGCTGTGCCGGAATTGTCCGGAGTCTTGTCCATTCCCCTCCCGTAGGGAGCTTGGACGTCAACTGTAGCAATACCAGCCTACATTTAATAAACCTGTTTAGAACGTCTGATGGCTTATGACTGCAATTATTTCAAGCTAAATACAACACTAATAACAGGGTTGGAGCCCTGTTATTACATATATATATATATATATATATATATAAGTCCACCTGTCCAGTGTTGTCAACGGAAACTTATTTTCAAACTTCCTCTCGTACATAGATTTTTTTACGTCCTTTTTTTTAAAAAAAAAGAGGAGAAATTGTCTGACAAAAATAATCTTTTAATCAAAAAGTAATATTAAAAGGAAGGATATCAGAATTTCAAAAAATATATATTCTGTTTTTGAAAAAAAAAATACAAAAAGAAAGCCACTTACTGATATGCCGCAAATTATAGTTTGCGTGTATGTACCGAAATACTTACTTATAACCTTTTACATTCCTTAAAGCTTTTTTTTTTACTTAAACTATCACATAAATTCTTTAATTTTTTTTTCTTAAAAACTAATTGCCTAACCATTGATAGTTAATTTTTTTAACTTATACAATGTACATTATTGCACTGCCATTTCTCCATTTTAGAGAATTTCCCATTAACAATAATTTGTAGTAGCATGCATATGTATATAACATTCATTGTCTAAATATTAATGTTTTCATTCTCCTTATAAATACATATTTCCGCCTCCATTTTTGTCTAGTCTAGAAATACACGCAAATATTCCTAATCTCTTTATTTCTTTTTATTTGAGTACTAAAATAAAGTTATTTTTCTTTTTTTATCTTTTATCGTCCAATAAATGTATTTCTAAGTGATTTAGACAGATTAAAATAAAAATAATAAAAACATTCTTTTATTGAAAAATCCTTCAAGTTTTGAAAGAAAAAAAAATTATCACCCTAATGTTCGAATTTCATTCAAATTAGAGACAAAAAGGGATTGGATGTTTTCCAAGATCCCCGACAAGTTCTTATTTGCGTTGCAAATATTTACTTAAGAAAATGTTTTGCGATAATAGGCGTCATTCTTATAGATTAGGAAACACCATAAGTCTTCAAAATTTAATTTGAGAATTGGATGCGAAAAAAATTCGTTCCGTTATTAATTTTGACGCTTTTCCATGTATTAAATGCGTAAAAAAAATTAGTTGCAATAAAAGATGACAGCGTTTTTCTTACTTCATTTGTAAACATGTCACAGCGACTTTTGTGTTAGAGAGAGAAATGTTTATCTGACATTACGGCCCTGTAAACTAATTTGTGACATAAATTTATCCCAGCAACGATTTTGACATTTTGGCATGTTTGATTTTTTCTTTATCGATAACAAAATCTGAAGAAATCTTGTGATGAAAGGAATAAAATATGACGATTTTCCTCTAAACTATATATTATACTTCGTAAGTTTTTTTTTTCATCTTTAAAAACACATTGTTTAATATATCACGTCAAGCTTAATTTATAAAAGGGAGGGTAGTTTTAAAATAAAAACTGATGCAAGCAACTATGAAAACATTGTTATTTGTGAAAAAGTTTGATCGGACTTTGACTGAAATTTATGAAGGCACAATTCCATTCTGCATTCTTGTGTACAGATACTAAGCTACACTGCCATAATTAAGACAGCAGTCATTTTAAATATTCTTATAAACTATACAGGATATTTTTTTTATTTGATCTTTATTTGATACGTGGATTTTAAGTTAAAAACACATTCACATTTTCTCTTCATTCACTGAATTTTCATTTATATTTTCCGGAATTACATACGCTCTTTTTCCTTCCTCGAACTTTCTTTAAAATTTTAATTAAACTTTTTTCTTGTGTTCTTCTTGTATTCAGTCGTTCTATTCTCTGATTTTCTATTCGAACTTCCATTTCTTCCATTCTGCATTGTTCTTACGTTTATTTCCAATAATCCCCCGAATTCGTGAGCTTTTCTTTATTGTAGATGACGTTGTTTTCCCATATGACGTAATTTGAAACATCAAATGATAAATCACTTATAAAAACACCTCATTAAAACAACGCCATTTATTTTTCATACCTTTTGGTGACACCTCGTTATAAAATATTTTATGCGCAACTCGAGTATAATATAATCTTTTTCTCTAATGACTCCATATCTCTTTGTGGGCCAAGGCCTTCATTAGAATCTTATTTCGCTTTATTTTCTTCATCTCCGGGTATTCCAGTTGATTTTGAAGTGGAAGATATTCTATCGAGTGAAGTTGTGAGCCCTACACCCAACCTTTACTTGGATGACCGTGTGTTACTCTGTGAGTTATTCACCAGTTACCTCCCCGCCTTGATTTGGCAAAGCTCAATAGGTCCTAGACAAACCAACCATGGTAACTTGAGTTCACCTATTTCAAATTTATTAGTTTTTTCTTAATAAAAATACTTTTCTCTCAAGAGATTTCGATGATTAACTTTTAAATACAGAAAAATATTTTACAATAATTCAAGCCAATGATAAGAATAGCTTCCTTTTATTCTAAAAGGATTCTAAAGTTACTATTAGTCTCTTAACTATTAAGATTCATATATTTTGCCACTTTTAAATATAAAATCTCTAAAAGATGAGAAATCATTAAGAAATTCTGACTTCTTAAATCTGTAAAATCAAAAAGTGATTGCAAACTTCTAAAATAAAACATTCTAACCCAAAGAATCTCGATACAAAAAATAATTTATTTGCTATTGCTTGTTAGTTATTCAGTTTTAAAGTTAAAATAAATTATATCAATTTTAAATTATACAAGTTTTGCCATTAATTTCCGCTATGCAATTTTATAGCACAGAATTTAAATAGCTCTCTTTAATAGTTTAAAAATATTAATTTAAATGTAAAAATACACTTTGTGTTTTACTATTTAAAACTGCATATGTTCACCAAAGAAATAAAATGATAGATTAACATTTCCTATAGTTCGAACTGTTTATTACAAATTAGCATATTAAATATAAAAAACGTGATTATTCTTTCAATAAATAAAATAATTTTCAGAAAAAATTAATTTTTAATATTGTTAGCAAAATTTGTGTACTTAACAAGGAGAGTTTACTTTTGAAATCAAAAAATCAAAATAACCTGTGGTGAAAAAGTTGTGTATTGCTATTAAATATTATTAATTTTTATAGAAATCAAATTATGTTTGATATATACCCGAATCTTTGAAATTTCTCATATTTAATGAAACACGATTTTTAAACACCTGCAGTGGAATAGGTTGCATAGTAAGACTGTTTGAGAGCCAAAACTGATATTAAGGGTTCTATATCAAATAACAACAATATAATTTTATATAAAACAGTTATAGCACATTATATTTACTGCATCGTCCAGATCTTTAAAATTTGAAAATTTTTAATAATTTAATCCATTATAGCTGAGTTTTTTTAAGCATATTCTTAAAAATTCAAGATATTTCTAAATTATTTTTTTCTATAATAACACTAAAGAACTCTTTTTAATTTCCTCACAAAGGATCGCTTGACGTTGATCATTGAAATTGGTTTTTCATGAAATACTAGAAAAACTACTGTTTTGGATCACAAAATCCACTATTCATTTCAGATCATAACTGAGGCCATTTTGAGTAGTAGATAACTCTTCAGAGATTCCGCGCAGTTTGATGGCTCACTTTTAGTTCTTTTCGAATGTATTTTTACAATATATCCTACAATAGTTATTTTTCACACATTCGAAGTGATGGCGTTTCGGTTCCAATATATTTACTTAACTCTTTAATTTTTGTTGTAAACTACTTAGCATCAAAAAGCTTTTCCGGTCAAAACAATTGTAATGCTTTTGGAAATTTTTCAGAGCTTGGCGTATTTAAAACAGATATTTTTTGGTCAATACAAAAACATCAATATTTACAGATCGATTGCGATTTTGTTAATATCGTTTCATATGATATTGTTCGCTTCGTTAACATCGTTCGTTTCGTTTCATATGAGTCAAGACGTTGCCAGATAAAATCACAATATGTAAAGTGGACTGTTATGTTTCCAGAATGTCGTGTGCTTAAGTAGTTCGTTGGAATATAAAAAAATTTATTAAATGAAAGGGAATGTTTCACTACAAGTTAAGATATTTTCTTTAATAACGTATAAATATTTATTTAAATTTTTATAAGATTTCTTTAATTATGCATAAATATTATTCGCCATTATTCAGCTATATATTAATATATTTTTAATTTTCAAATAAAGTTTAAATTAATAAGGATACTGAAGCTACATCATGTTTGAGTTACATAAAAAAAGAAAATGCAGAACTTAAGACATTAAACTTGATTTCGTTAAATGCAGTAGGACAGCATGGACCAAAAAAATTTAAGCAGTTAAGATATTCGAAAAATATATATATATATACTATATATCATTTA